>NW_023367311.1:0-129299 GCF_902167145.1 Zea mays
AACAAGAAATGGTCTCCACCAGAAATCCAAGAATGTGATCTATGGCAAGGAAACATATGTGGGGTGAGGTGTATGAGCGTCTGGTCGATGATCAATGGCCACACAACCCCCATTTTTGTCGAAAATAGCCATGAACGACCATTTTCAATAATACCGAAGGCTAACACCTACGGATTTTTGACCAAGAAATGGTCTCCACCAGAAATCCAAGAATGTGATCTGTGGCAAGGAAACATATGTGGGGTGAGGTGTATGAGCCTCTGGTCGACGATCAATGGCCACACAACCCTAATTTTTGTCGAAAATAGCCATGAACGACCATTTTCAATGACATTGAAGGCTAACACCTACGGATTTTTGACCAAGAAATGGTCTCCACCATAAATCCAAGAATGTGATCTATGGCAAGGAAACATATGTGTAGTGAGGTGTATGAGCCTCTGGTCGATGATCAATGGCCACACAACCCCCATTTTTGTCGAAAATAGCCATGAATGACCATTTACAATAATACCGAAGGCTAACACCTACGGATTTTTGACCAAGAAATGGTCTCCACCAGAAATCCAAGAATATGATCTATGGCAAGGAAACATATGTGGGGTGAGGTGTATGAGCCTCTGGTCGACGATCAATGGCCACACAACCCCCATTTTGCCGAAAATAGCCATGAATGACCATTTTCAATAATACTGAAGGCTAACACGTACGAGTTTTTAACCAAGAAATGGTCTCCACCAGAAATCCAAGAACGTAATCTATGGCAAGGAACCATATGTGGGGTGAGGTTTATGAGCCTCTAGTCGATGATAAATGGCCACACAAGCTCCATTTTTTTATGAAAATAGCCATGAGCGACCTTGAAAATAGCCATGAGCGACCATTTTCAATAATACTAGAGGCTAACACCTACGGATTTTAGACCAAGAAATGGTCTCCACCAGAAATCCAAGAGTGTGATCTATGGCAAGGAAACATATGTGGGGTGAGGTGTATGAGCGTCTGGTCGATGATCAATGGCCAAACAACCCCCATTTTTGTCGAAAATAGCCATGAATGACCATTTTCAATAATACCGAAGGCTAACACCTACGGATTTTTGACCAAGAAATGGTCTCCACCAGAAATCCAAGAATGTGATCTATGGCAAGGAAACATATGTGGGGTGAGGTGTATGAGCCTCTAGTCGATGATCAATGGCCACACAACCCCCATTTTTGTCGAAAATAGCCATGAATGATCATTTTCAAAAATACCAAAGGCTAACACGTACGGATTTTTGACCAAGAAATGGTCTCCACCAGAAATCCAAGAATGTGATCTATGGCAAGGAAACATATGTGGGGTGAGGTGTACGAGCCTCTGGTCGATGATCAATGGCCACACAACCCCCATTTTGCCAAAAATAGCCATGAATGACCATTTTCAATAATACCGAAGGCTAACACGTACGAGTTTTTAACCAAGAAATGGTCTCCACCAGAAATCCAAGAATGTAATCTATGGCAAGGAACCATATGTGGGGTGAGGTTTATGAGCCTCTAGTCGATGATAAATGGCCACACAAGCTCCATTTTTTATGAAAATAGCCATGAGCGACCTTGAAAATAGCCATGAGCGACCATTTTCAATAATACTAGAGGCTAACACCTACGGATTTTAGACCAAGAAATGGTCTCCACCAGAAATCCAAGAGTGTGATCTATGGCAAGGAAACATATGTGGGGTGAGGTGTATGAGCGTCTGGTCGATGATCAATGGCCAAACAACCCCCATTTTTGTCGAAAATAGCCATGAATGACCATTTTCAATAATACCGAAGGCTAACACCTACGGATTTTTGACCAAGAAATGGTCTCCACCAGAAATCCAAGAATGTGATCTATGGCAAGGAAACATATGTGGGGTGAGGTGTATGAGCCTCTAGTCGATGATCAATGGCCACACAACCCCCATTTTTGTCGAAAATAGCCATGAATGATCATTTTCAAAAATACCAAAGGCTAACACGTACGGATTTTTGACCAAGAAATGGTCTCCACCAGAAATCCAAGAATGTGATCTATGGCAAGGAAACATATGTGGGGTGAGGTGTACGAGCCTCTGGTCGATGATCAATGGCCACACAACCCCCATTTTGCCAAAAATAGCCATGAATGACCATTTTCAATAATACCGAAGGCTAACACGTACGAGTTTTTAACCAAGAAATGGTTTCCACCAGAAATCCAAGAATGTAATCTATGGCAAGGAAACATATGTGGGGTGAGGTTTATGAGCCTCTAGTCGATGATAAATGGCCACACAACCCCCATTTTTTATGAAAATAGCCATGAGCGACCTTGAAAATAGCCATGAGCGACCATTTTCAATAATACTAGAGGCTAACACCTACGGATTTTAGACCAAGAAATGGTCTCCACCAGAAATCCAAGAATGTGATCTATGGCAAGGAAACATATGTGGGGTGAGGTGTATGAGCGTCTGGTCGATGATCAATGGCCACACAACCCCCATTTTTGTCGAAAATAGCCATGAACGACCATTTTCAATAATACCGAAGGCTAACACCTACGGATTTTTGACCAAGAAATGGTCTCCACCAGAAATCCAAGAATGTGATCTATGGCAAGGAAACATATGTGGGGTGAGGTGTATGAGCCTCTGGTCGACGATCAATGGCCACACAACCCCCATTTTTTATGAAAATAGCCATGAGCGACCTTGAAAATAGCCATGAGCGACCATTTTCAATAATACTAGAGGCTAACACCTACGGATTTTAGACCAAGAAATGGTCTCCACCAGAAATCCAAGAATGTGATCTATGGCAAGGAAACATATGTGGGGTGAGGTGTATGAGCGTCTGGTCGATGATCAATGGCCACACAACCCCCATTTTTGTCGAAAATAGCCATGAACGACCATTTTCAATAATACCGAAGGCTAACACCTACGGATTTTTGACCAAGAAATGGTTTCCACCAGAAATCCAAGAATGTGATCTATGGCAAGGAAACATATGTGGGGTGAGGTGTATGAGCCTCTGGTCGATGATCAATGGCCACACAACCCCCATTTTTGTCGAAAATAGCCATGAACGACCATTTTCAATAATATCGAAGGCTAACACCTACGGATTTTTGACCAAGAAATGGTCTCCACCAGAAATCCAAGAATGTGATCTACGACAAGGAAACATATGTGGGGTGAGGTGTATGAGCCTCTGGTCGACGATCAATGGCCACACAACCCCCATTTTGCCGAAAATAGCCATGAATGACCATTTTCAATAATATCGAAGGCTAACACCTACAGATTTTTGACCAAGAAATGGTCTCCACCAGAAATCCAAGAATGTGATCTATGGCAAGGAAACATATGTGGGGTGAGGTTTATGAGCCTCTAGTCGATGATAAATGGCCACACAACCCCCATTTTTTATGAAAATAGCCATGAGCGACCTTGAAAATAGCCATGAGCGACCATTTTCAATAATACTAGAGGCTAACACCTACGGATTTTAGACCAAGAAATGGTCTCCACCAGAAATCCAAGAATGTGATCTATGGCAAGGAAACATATGTGGGGTGAGGTGTATGAGCGTCTGGTCGATGATCAATGGCCACACAACCCCCATTTTTGTCAAAAATAGACATGAACGACCATTTTCAATAATACCGAAGGCTAACACCTACGGATTTTTGACCAAGAAATGGTCTCCACCAGAAATCCAAGAATGTGATCTATGGCAAGGAAACATATGTGGGGTGAGGTGTATGAGCCTCTGGTCGACGATCAATGGCCACACAACCCCCATTTTTTATGAAAATAGCCATGAGCGACCTTGAAAATAGCCATGAGCGACCATTTTCAATAATACTAGAGGCTAACACCTACGGATTTTAGACCAAGAAATGGTCTCCACCAAAAATCCAAGAATGTGATCTATGGCAAGGAAACATATGTGGGGTGAGGTGTATGAGCGTCTGGTCGATGATCAATGGCCACACAACCCCCATTTTTGTCGAAAATAGCCATGAACGACCATTTTCAATAATACCGAAGGCTAACACCTACGGATTTTTGACCAAGAAATGGTTTCCACCAGAAATCCAAGAATGTGATCTATGGCAAGGAAACATATGTGGGGTGAGGTGTATGAGCCTCTGGTCGATGATCAATGGCCACACAACCCCCATTTTTGTCGAAAATAGCCATGAACGACCATTTTCAATAATATCGAAGGCTAACACCTACGGATTTTTGACCAAGAAATGGTCTCCACCAGAAATCCAAGAATGTGATCTACGACAAGGAAACATATGTGGGGTGAGGTGTATGAGCCTCTGGTCGACGATCAATGGCCACACAACCCCCATTTTGCCGAAAATAGCCATGAATGACCATTTTCAATAATATCGAAGGCTAACACCTACGGATTTTTGACCAAGAAATGGTCTCCACCAGAAATCCAAGAATGTGATCTACGACAAGGAAACATATGTGGGGTGAGGTGTATGAGCCTCTGGTCGACGATCAATGGCCACACAACCCCCATTTTGCCGAAAATAGCCATGAATGACCATTTTCAATAATACCGAAGGCTAACACGTACGAGTTTTTAACCAAGAAATGGTTTCCACCAGAAATCCAAGAATGTAATCTATGGCAAGGAAACATATGTGGGGTGAGGTTTATGAGCCTCTAGTCGATGATAAATGGCCACACAACCCCCATTTTTTATGAAAATAGCCATGAGCGACCTTGAAAATAGCCATGAGCGACCATTTTCAATAATACTAGAGGCTAACACCTACGGATTTTAGACCAAGAAATGGTCTCCACCAGAAATCCAAGAATGTGATCTATGGCAAGGAAACATATGTGGGGTGAGGTGTATGAGCGTCTGGTCGATGATCAATGGCCACACAACCCCCATTTTTGTCGAAAATAGCCATGAATGACCATTTTCAATAATATCAAAGGCTAACACCTACGGATTTTTTACCAAGAAATGGTCTCCACCAGAAATCCAAGAATGTGATCTATGGCAAGGAAACATATGTGGGGTGAGGTGTATGAGCGTCTGGTCGATGATCAATGGCCACACAACCCCCATTTTTGTCGAAAATAGCCATGAACGACCATTTTCAATAATACCGAAGGCTAACACCTACGGATTTTTGACCAAGAAATGGTTTCCACCAGAAATCCAAGAATGTGATCTATGGCAAGGAAACATATGTGGGGTGAGGTGTATGAGCCTCTGGTCGATGATCAATGGCCACACAACCCCCATTTTTGTCGAAAATAGCCATGAATGACCATTTTCAATAATATCAAAGGCTAACACCTACGGATTTTTGACCAAGAAATGGTCTCCACCAGAAATCCAAGAATGTGATCTATGGCAAGGAAACATATGTGGGGTGAGGTGTATGAGCGTCTGGTCGATGATCAATGGCCACACAACCCCCATTTTTGTCGAAAATAGCCATGAACGACCATTTTCAGTAATACCGAAGGCTAACACCTACGGATTTTTGACCAAGAAATGGTTTCCACCAGAAATCCAAGAATGTGATCTATGGCAAGGAAACATATGTGGGGTGAGGTGTATGAGCCTCTGGTCGATGATCAATGGCCACACAACCCCCATTTTTGTCGAAAATAGCCATGAACGACCATTTTCAATAATATCGAAGGCTAACACCTACGGATTTTTGACCAAGAAATGGTCTCCACCAGAAATCCAAGAATGTGATCTACGACAAGGAAACATATGTGGGGTGAGGTGTATGAGCGTCTGGTCGACGATCAATGGCCACACAACCCCCATTTTGCCGAAAATAGCCATGAATGACCATTTTCAATAATATCGAAGGCTAACACCTACGGATTTTTGACCAAGAAATGGTCTCCACCAGAAATCCAAGAATGTGATCTACGACAAGGAAACATATGTGGGGTGAGGTGTATGAGCCTCTGGTCGACGATCAATGGCCACACAACCCCCATTTTGCCGAAAATAGCCATGAATGACCATTTTCAATAATACCGAAGGCTAACACGTACGAGTTTTTAACCAAGAAATGGGTTCCACCAGAAATCCAAGAATGTAATCTATGGCAAGGAAACATATGTGGGGTGAGGTTTATGAGCCTCTAGTCGATGATAAATGGCCACACAACCCCCATTTTTTATGAAAATAGCCATGAGCGACCTTGAAAATAGCCATGAGCGACCATTTTCAATAATACTAGAGGCTAACACCTACGGATTTTAGACCAAGAAATGGTCTCCACCAGAAATCCAAGAATGTGATCTATGGCAAGGAAACATATGTGGGGTGAGGTGTATGAGCGTCTGGTCGATGATCAATGGCCACACAACCCCCATTTTTGTCGAAAATAGCCATGAATGACCATTTTCAATAATATCAAAGGCTAACACCTACGGATTTTTGACCAAGAAATGGTCTCCACCAGAAATCCAAGAATGTGATCTAAGGCAAGGAAACATATGTGGGGTGAGGTGTATGAGCGTCTGGTCGATGATCAATGGCCACACAACCCCCATTTTTGTCGAAAATAGCCATGAACGACCATTTTCAATAATACCGAAGGCTAACACCTACGGATTTTTGACCAAGAAATGGTTTCCACCAGAAATCCAAGAATGTGATCTATGGCAAGGAAACATATGTGGGGTGAGGTGTATGAGCCTCTGGTCGATGATCAATGGCCACACAACCCCCATTTTTGTCGAAAATAGCCATGAATGACCATTTTCAATAATATCAAAGGCTAACACCTACGGATTTTTGACCAAGAAATGGTCTCCACCAGAAATCCAAGAATGTGATCTATGGCAAGGAAACATATGTGGGGTGAGGTGTATGAGCGTCTGGTCGATGATCAATGGCCACACAACCCCCATTTTTGTCGAAAATAGCCATGAACGACCATTTTCAATAATACCGAAGGCTAACACCTACGGATTTTTGACCAAGAAATGGTTTCTACCAGAAATCCAAGAATGTGATCTATGGCAAGGAAACATATGTGGGGTGAGGTGTATGAGCCTCTGGTCGATGATCAATGGCCACACAACCCCATTTTTGTCGAAAATAGCCATGAACGACCATTTTCAATAATATCGAAGGCTAACACCTACGGATTTTTGACCAAGAAATGGTCTCCACCAGAAATCCAAGAATGTGATCTACGACAAGGAAACATATGTGGGGTGAGGTGTATGAGCCTCTTGTCGACGATCAATGGCCACACAACCCCCATTTTGCCGAAAATAGCCATGAATGACCATTTTCAATAATATCGAAGGCTAACACCTACGGATTTTTGACCAAGAAATGGTCTCCACCAGAAATCCAAGAATGTGATCTACGACAAGGAAACATATGTGGGGTGAGGTGTATGAGCCTCTGGTCGACGATCAATGGCCACACAACCCCCATTTTGCCGAAAATAGCCATGAATGACCATTTTCAATAATACCGAAGGCTAACACGTACGAGTTTTTAACCAAGAAATGGTTTCCACCAGAAATCCAAGAATGTAATCTATGGCAAGGAAACATATGTGGGGTGAGGTTTATGAGCCTCTAGTCGATGATAAATGGCCACACAACCCCCATTTTTTATGAAAATAGCCATGAGCGACCTTGAAAATAGCCATGAGCGACCATTTTCAATAATACTAGAGGCTAACACCTACGGATTTTAGACCAAGAAATGGTCTCCACCAGAAATCCAAGAATGTGATCTATGGCAAGGAAACATATGTGGGGTGAGGTGTATGAGCGTCTGGTCGATGATCAATGGCCACACAACCCCCATTTTTGTCGAAAATAGCCATGAATGACCATTTTCAATAATATCAAAGGCTAACACCTACGGATTTTTGACCAAGAAATGGTCTCCACCAGAAATCCAAGAATGTGATCTATGGCAAGGAAACATATGTGGGGTGAGGTGTATGAGCGTCTGGTCGATGATCAATGGCCACACAACCCCCATTTTTGTCGAAAATAGCCATGAACGACCATTTTCAATAATACCGAAGGCTAACACCTACGGATTTTTGACCAAGAAATGGTTTCCACCAGAAATCCAAGAATGTGATCTATGGCAAGGAAACATATGTGGGGTGAGGTGTATGAGCCTCTGGTCGATGATCAATGGCCACACAACCCCCATTTTTGTCGAAAATAGCCATGAATGACCATTTTCAATAATATCAAAGGCTAACACCTACGGATTTTTGACCAAGAAATGGTCTCCACCAGAAATCCAAGAATGTGATCTATGGCAAGGAAACATATGTGGGGTGAGGTGTATGAGCGTCTGGTCGATGATCAATGGCCACACAACCCCCATTTTTGTCGAAAATAGCCATGAACGACCATTTTCAATAATACCGAAGGCTAACACCTACGGATTTTTGACCAAGAAATGGTTTCTACCAGAAATCCAAGAATGTGATCTATGGCAAGGAAACATATGTGGGGTGAGGTGTATGAGCCTCTGGTCGATGATCAATGGCCACACAACCCCCATTTTTGTCGAAAATAGCCATGAACGACCATTTTCAATAATATCGAAGGCTAACACCTACGGATTTTTGACCAAGAAATGGTCTCCACCAGAAATCCAAGAATGTGATCTACGACAAGGAAACATATGTGGGGTGAGGTGTATGAGCCTCTTGTCGACGATCAATGGCCACACAACCCCCATTTTGCCGAAAATAGCCATGAATGACCATTTTCAATAATATCGAAGGCTAACACCTACGGATTTTTGACCAAGAAATGGTCTCCACCAGAAATCCAAGAATGTGATCTACGACAAGGAAACATATGTGGGGTGAGGTGTATGAGCCTCTGGTCGACGATCAATGGCCACACAACCCCCATTTTGCCGAAAATAGCCATGAATGACCATTTTCAATAATACCGAAGGCTAACACGTACGAGTTTTTAACCAAGAAATGGTTTCCACCAGAAATCCAAGAATGTAATCTATGGCAAGGAAACATATGTGGGGTGAGGTTTATGAGCCTCTAGTCGATGATAAATGGCCACACAACCCCCATTTTTTATGAAAATAGCCATGAGCGACCTTGAAAATAGCCATGAGCGACCATTTTCAATAATACTAGAGGCTAACACCTACGGATTTTAGACCAAGAAATGGTCTCCACCAGAAATCCAAGAATGTGATCTATGGCAAGGAAACATATGTGGGGTGAGGTGTATGAGCGTCTGGTCGATGGTCAATGGCCACACAACCCCCATTTTTGTCGAAAATAGCCATGAATGACCATTTTCAATAATATCAAAGGCTAACACCTACGGATTTTTGACCAAGAAATGGTCTCCACCAGAAATCCAAGAATGTGATCTATGGCAAGGAAACATATGTGGGGTGAGGTGTATGAGCGTCTGGTCGATGATCAATGGCCACACAACCCCCATTTTTGTCGAAAATAGCCTTGAACGACCATTTTCAATAATACCGAAGTCTAACACCTACGGATTTTTTACCAAGAAATGGTCTCCACAAGAAATCCAAGAATGTGATCTATGGCAAGGAAACATATGTGGGGTGAGGTGTATGAGGCAAAATGGGGGTTGTGTGGCCATTGATCGTCGACCAGAGGCTCATACACCTCACCCCACATATGTTTCCTTGTCGTAGATCACATTCTTGGATTTCTGGTGGAGACCATTTCTTGGTCAAAAATCCTTAGGTGTTAGCCTTCGATATTATTGAAAATGGTCATTCATGGCTATTTTCGGTAAAATGGGGGTTGTGTGGCCATTGATCGTCGACCAGAGGCTCATACACCTCACCCCACATATGTTTCCTTGTCGTAGATCACATTCTTGGATTTCTGGTGGAGACCATTTCTTGGTCAAAAATCCGTAGGTGTTAGCCTTCGATATTATTGAAAATGGTCGTTCATGGCTATTTTCGACAAAAATGGAAGTTGTGTGGCCATTGATCATCGACTAGAGGCTCATACACCTCACCCCACATATGTTTCCTTGCCATAGATCACATTCTTGGATTTCTGGTGGAGACCATTTCTTGGTAAAAAATCCGTAGGTGTTAGCCTTCGGTATTATTGAAAATGGTCGTTCATGGCTATTTTCGACAAAAATGGGGGTTGTGTGGCCATTGATCATCGACCAGACGCTCATAAACCTCACCCCACATATGTTTCCTTGCCATAGATCACATTCTTGGATTTCTGGTGGAGACCATTTCTTGGTCAAAAATCCGTAGGTGTTAGCCTTCAATATTATTGAAAATGGTCGTTCATGGCTATTTTCGACAAAAATGGGGGTTGTGTGGCCATTGATCATCGACCAGACGCTCATACACCTCACCCCACATATGTTTCCTTGCCATAGATCACATTCTTGGATTTCTGGTGGAGACCATTTCTTGGTCTAAAATCCGTAGGTGTTAGCCTCTAGTATTATTGAAAATGGTCGCCCATGGCTATTTTCAAGGTCGCTCATGGCTATTTTCATAAAAAATGGGGGTTGTGTGGCCATTTATCATCGACTAGAGGCTCATAAACCTCACCCCACATATGTTTCCTTGCCATAGATTACATTCTTGGATTTCTGGTGGAAACCATTTCTTGGTTAAAAACTCGTACGTGTTAGCCTTCGGTATTATTGAAAATGGTCATTCATGGCTATTTTCGGCAAAATGGGGGTTGTGTGGCCATTGATCGTCGACCAGAGGCTCATACACCTCACCCCACATATGTTTCCTTGTCGTAGATCACATTCTTGGATTTCTGGTGGAGACCATTTCTTGGTCAAAAATCCGTAGGTGTTAGCCTTCGATATTATTGAAAATGGTCATTCATGGCTATTTTCGGCAAAGTGGGGGTTGTGTGGCCATTGATCGTCGACCAGAGGCTCATACACCTCACCCCACATACGTTTCCTTGTCGTAGATCACATTCTTGGATTTCTGGTGGAGACCATTTCTTGGTCAAAAATCCGTAGGTGTTAGCCTTCGATATTATTGAAAATGGTCGTTCATGGCTATTTTTGACAAAAATGGGGGTTGTGTGGCCATTGATCATCGACCAGAGGCTCATACACCTCACCCCACATATGTTTCCTTGCCATAGATCACATTCTTGGATTTCTGGTGGAGACCATTTCTTGGTCAAAAATCCGTAGGTGTTAGCCTTCGGTATTTTTGAAAATGGTCGTTCATGGCTATTTTCGACAAAAATGGGGGTTGTGTGGCCATTGATCATCGACCAGACGCTCATACACCTCACCCCACATATGTTTCCTTGCCATAGATCACATTCTTGGATTTCTGGTGGAGACCATTTCTTGGTCTAAAATCCGTAGGTGTTAGCCTCTAGTATTATTGAAAATGGTCGCTCATGGCTATTTTCATAAAAAATGGGGGTTGTGTGGCCATTGATCGTCGACCAGAGGCTCATACACCTCACCCCACATATGTTTCCTTGCCATAGATCACATTCTTGGATTTCTGGTGGAGACCATTTCTTGGTCAAAAATCCGTAGGTGTTAGCCTTCGGTATTATTGAAAATGGTCGTTCATGGCTATTTTCGACAAAAATGGTGGTTGTGTGGCCATTGATCATCGACCAGACGCTCATACACCTCACCCCACATATGTTTCCTTGCCATAGATCACATTCTTGGATTTCTGGTGGAGACCATTTCTTGGTCTAAAATCCGTAGGTGTTAGCCTCTAGTATTATTGAAAATGGTCGCTCATGGCTATTTTCAAGGTCGCTCATGGCTATTTTCATAAAAAATGGGGGTTGTGTGGCCATTTATCATCGACTAGAGGCTCATAAACCTCACCCCACATATGTTTCCTTGCCATAGATTACATTCTTGGATTTCTGGTGGAAACCATTTCTTGGTTAAAAACTCGTACGTGTTAGCCTTCGGTATTATTGAAAATGGTCATTCATGGCTATTTTTGGCAAAATGGGGGTTGTGTGGCCATTGATCATCGACCAGAGGCTCGTACACCTCACCCCACATATGTTTCCTTGCCATAGATCACATTCTTGGATTTCTGGTGGAGACCATTTCTTGGTCAAAAATCCGTACGTGTTAGCCTTTGGTATTTTTGAAAATGATCATTCATGGCTATTTTCGACAAAAATGGGGGTTGTGTGGCCATTGATCATCGACTAGAGGCTCATACACCTCACGCCACATATGTTTCCTTGCCATAGATCACATTCTTGGATTTCTGGTGGCGACCATTTCTTGGTCAAAAATCCGTAGGTGTTAGCCTTCGGTATTATTGAAAATGGTCATTCATGGCTATTTTCGACAAAAATGGGGGTTGTGTGGCCATTGATCATCGACCAGACGCTCATACACCTCACCCCACATATGTTTCCTTGCCATAGATCACATTCTTGGATTTCTGGTGGAGACCATTTCTTGGTCTAAAATCCGTAGGTGTTAGCCTCTAGTATTATTGAAAATGGTCGCTCATGGCTATTTTCAAGGTCGCTCATGGCTATTTTCATAAAAAATGGAGCTTGTGTGGCCATTTATCATCGACTAGAGGCTCATAAACCTCACCCCACATATGTTTCCTTGCCATAGATTACATTCTTGGATTTCTGGTGGAGACCATTTCTTGGTTAAAAACTCGTACGTGTTAGCCTTCGGTATTATTGAAAATGATCATTCATGGCTATTTTCGGCAAAATGGGGGTTGTGTGGCCATTGATCGTCGACCAGAGGCTCATACACCTCACCCCACATATGTTTCCTTGCCATAGATCACATTCTTGGATTTCTGGTGGAGACCATTTCTTGGTTAAAAACTCGTACGTGTTAGCCTTCGGTATTATTGAAAATGGTCATTCATGGCTATTTTCGGCAAAATGGGGGTTGTGTGGCCATTGATCATCGACCAGAGGCTCATACACCTCACCCCACATATGTTTCCTTGCCATAGATCACATTCTTGGATTTCTGGTGGAGACCATTTCTTGGTTAAAAATCCGTACGTGTTAGCCTTTGGTATTTTTGAAAATGGTCATTCATGGCTATTTTCGACAAAAATGGGGGTTGTGTGGCCATTGATCATCGACTAGAGGCTCATACACCTCACCCCACATATGTTTCCTTGCCATAGATCACATTCTTGGATTTCTGGTGGAGACCATTTCTTGGTAAAAAATCCGTAGGTGTTAGCCTTCGGTATTATTGAAAATGGTCGTTCATGGCTATTTTCGACAAAAATGGGGGTTGTGTGGCCATTGATCATCGACCAGACGCTCATACACCTCACCCCACATATGTTTCCTTGCCATAGATCACATTCTTGGATTTCTGGTGGAGACCATTTCTTGGTCTAAAATCCGTAGGTGTTAGCCTCTAGTATTATTGAAAATGGTCGCTCATGGCTATTTTCAAGGTCGCTCATGGCTATTTTCATAAAAAATGGGGGTTGTGTGGCCATTTATCATCGACTAGAGGCTCATAAACCTCACCCCACATATGTTTCCTTGCCATAGATTACATTCTTGGATTTCTGGTGGAAGCCATTTCTTGGTTAAAAACTCGTACGTGTTAGCCTTCGGTATTATTGAAAATGGTCATTCATTGCTATTTTCGGCAAAATGGGGGTTGTGTGGCCATTGATCGTCGACCAGAGGCTCATACACCTCACCCCACATATGTTTCATTGCCATAGATTACATTCTTGGATTTCTGGTGGAAACCATTTCTTGGTTAAAAACTCGTACGTGTTAGCCTTCGGTATTATTGAAAATGGTCATTCATGGCTATTTTCGGCAAAATGGGGGTTGTGTGGCCATTGATCGTCGACCAGAGGCTCATACACCTCACCCCACATATGTTTCCTTGTCGTAGATCACATTCTTGGATTTCTGGTGGAGACCATTTCTTGGTCAAAAATCCGTAGGTGTTAGCCTTCGATATTATTGAAAATGGTCGTTCATGGCTATTTTCGACAAAAATGGAGGTTGTATGGCCATTGATCATCGACCAGAGGCTCATACACCTCACCCCACATATGTTTCCTTGCCATAGATCACATTCTTGGATTTCTGGTGGAGACCATTTCTTGGTCAAAAATCCGTAGGTGTTAGCCTTCGGTATTATTGAAAATGGTCGTTCATGGCTATTTTCGACAAAAATGGGGGTTGTGTGGCCATTGATCATCGACCAGACGCTCATACACCTCACCCCACATATGTTTCCTTGCCATAGATTACATTCTTGGATTTCTGGTGGAGACCATTTCTTGGTCTAAAATCCGTAGGTGTTAGCCTCTAGTATTATTGAAAATGGTCGCTCATGGCTATTTTCAAGGTCGCTCATGGCTATTTTCATAAAAAATGGGGGTTGTGTGGCCATTTATCATCGACTAGAGGCTCATAAACCTCACCCCACATATGTTTCCTTGCCATAGATTACATTCTTGGATTTCTGGTGGAAACCATTTCTTGGTTAAAAACTCGTACGTGTTAGCCTTCGGTATTATTGAAAATGGTCATTCATGGCTATTTTCGGCAAAATGGAGGTTGTGTGGCCATTGATCGTCGACCAGAGGCTCATACACCTCACCCCACATATGTTTCCTTGTCGTAGATCACATTCTTGGATTTCTGGTGGAGACCATTTCTTGGTCAAAAATCCGTAGGTGTTAGCCTTCGATATTATTGAAAATGGTCATTCATGGCTATTTTCGGCAAAATGGGGGTTGTGTGGCCATTGATCGTCGACCAGAGGCTCATACACCTCACCCCACATATGTTTCCTTGTCGTAGATCACATTCTTGGATTTCTGGTGGAGACCATTTCTTGGTCAAAAATCCGTAGGTGTTAGCCTTCGATATTATTGAAAATGGTCGTTCATGGCTATTTTCGACAAAAATGGGGGTTGTGTGGCCATTGATCATCGACCAGAGGCTCATACACCTCACCCCACATATGTTTCCTTGCCATAGATCACATTCTTGGATTTCTGGTGGAGACCATTTCTTGGTCAAAAATCCGTAGGTGTTAGCCTTCGGTATTATTGAAAATGGTCGTTCATGGCTATTTTCGACAAAAATGGGGGTTGTGTGGCCATTGATCATCGACCAGACGCTCATACACCTCACCCCACATATGTTTCCTTGCCATAGATCACATTCTTGGATTTCTGGTGGAGACCATTTCTTGGTCTAAAATCCGTAGGTGTTAGCCTCTAGTATTATTGAAAATGGTCGCTCATGGCTATTTTCAAGGTCGCTCATGGCTATTTTCATAAAAAATGGGGGTTGTGTGGCCATTTATCATCGACTAGAGGCTCATAAACCTCACCCCACATATGTTTCATTGCCATAGATTACATTCTTGGATTTCTGGTGGAAACCATTTCTTGGTTAAAAACTCGTACGTGTTAGCCTTCGGTATTATTGAAAATGGTCATTCATGGCTATTTTCGGCAAAATGGGGGTTGTGTGGCCATTGATCGTCGACCAGAGGCTCATACACCTCACCCCACATATGTTTCCTTGTCGTAGATCACATTCTTGGATTTCTGGTGGAGACCATTTCTTGGTCAAAAATCCGTAGGTGTTAGCCTTCGATATTATTGAAAATGGTCGTTCATGGCTATTTTCGACAAAAATGGAGGTTGTATGGCCATTGATCATCGACCAGAGGCTCATACACCTCACCCCACATATGTTTCCTTGCCATAGATCACATTCTTGGATTTCTGGTGGAGACCATTTCTTGGTCAAAAATCCGTAGGTGTTAGCCTTCGGTATTATTGAAAATGGTCGTTCATGGCTATTTTCGACAAAAATGGGGGTTGTGTGGCCATTGATCATCGACCAGACGCTCATACACCTCACCCCACATATGTTTCCTTGCCATAGATCACATTCTTGGATTTCTGGTGGAGACCATTTCTTGGTCTAAAATTCGTAGGTGTTAGCCTCTAGTATTATTGAAAATGGTCGCTCATGGCTATTTTCAAGGTCGCTCATGGCTATTTTCATAAAAATGGGGGTTGTGTGGCCATTTATCATCGACTAGAGGCTCATAAACCTCACCCCACATATGTTTCCTTGCCATAGATTACATTCTTGGATTTCTGGTGGAAACCATTTCTTGGTTAAAAACTCGTACGTGTTAGCCTTCGGTATTATTGAAAATGGTCATTCATGGCTATTTTCGGCAAAATGGAGGTTGTGTGGCCATTGATCGTCGACCAGAGGCTCATACACCTCACCCCACATATGTTTCCTTGTCGTAGATCACATTCTTGGATTTCTGGTGGAGACCATTTCTTGGTCAAAAATCCGTAGGTGTTAGCCTTCGATATTATTGAAAATGGTCATTCATGGCTATTTTCGGCAAAATGGGGGTTGTGTGGCCATTGATCGTCGACCAGAGGCTCATACACCTCACCCCACATATGTTTCCTTGTCGTAGATCACATTCTTGGATTTCTGGTGGAGACCATTTCTTGGTCAAAAATCCGTAGGTGTTAGCCTTCGATATTATTGAAAATGGTCGTTCATGGCTATTTTCGACAAAAATGGGGGTTGTGTGGCCATTGATCATCGACCAGAGGCTCATACACCTCACCCCACATATGTTTCCTTGCCATAGATCACATTCTTGGATTTCTGGTGGAGACCATTTCTTGGTCAAAAATCCATAGGTGTTAGCCTTCGGTATTATTGAAAATAGTCGTTCATGGCTATTTTCGACAAAAATGGGGGTTGTGTGGCCATTGATCATCGACCAGACACTCATACACCTCACCCCACATATGTTTCCTTGCCATAGATCACATTCTTGGATTTCTGGTGGAGACCATTTCTTGGTCTAAAATCCGTAGGTGTTAGCCTCTAGTATTATTGAAAATGGTCGCTCATGGCTATTTTCAAGGTCGCTCATGGCTTTTTTCATAAAAAATGGGGGTTGTGTGGCCATTGATCGTCGACCAGAGGCTCATACACCTCACCCCACATATGTTTCCTTGCCATAGATCACATTCTTGGATTTCTGGTGGAGACCATTTCTTGGTCAAAATTCCGTAGGTGTTAGCCTTCGGTATTATTGAAAATGGTCGTTCATGGCTATTTTCGACAAAAATGGGGGTTGTGTGGCCATTGATCATCGACCAGACGCTCATACACCTCACCCCACATATGTTTCCTTGCCATAGATCACATTCTTGGATTTCTGGTGGAGACCATTTCTTGGTCTAAAATCCGTAGGTGTTAGCCTCTAGTATTATTGAAAATGGTCGCTCATGGCTATTTTCAAGGTCGCTCATGGCTATTTTCATAAAAAATGGGGGTTGTGAGGCCATTTATCATCGACTAGAGGCTCATAAACCTCACCCCACATATGTTTCCTTGCCATAGATTACATTCTTGGATTTCTGGTGGAAACCATTTCTTGGTTAAAAACTCGTACGTGTTAGCCTTCGGTATTATTGAAATTGGTCATTCATGGCTATTTTCGGCAAAATGGGGGTTGTGTGGCCATTGATCGTCGACCAGAGGCTCATACACCTCACCCCACATATGTTTCCTTGTCGTAGATCACATTCTTGGATTTCTGGTGGAGACCATTTCTTGGTCAAAAATCCATAGGTGTTAGCCTTCGATATTATTGAAAATGGTCGTTAATGGCTATTTTCGACAAAAATGGGGGTTGTGTGGCCATTGATCATCGACCAGAGGCTCATACACCTCACCCCACATATGTTTCCTTGCCATAGATCACATTCTTGGATTTCTGGTGGAGACCATTTCTTGGTCAAAAATCCGTAGGTGTTAGCCTTCGGTATTATTGTAAATGGTCATTCATGGCTATTTTCGACAAAAATGGGGGTTGTGTGGCCATTGATCATTGACCAGAGGCTCATACACCTCACCCCACATATGTTTCCTTGCCATAGATCACATTCTTGGATTTCTGGTGGAGACCATTTCTTGGTCAAAAATCTGTAGGTCTTAGCCTCTAATATTATTGAAAATGGTCGCTCATGGCTATTTTCATAAAAAAAATGGGGGTTGTGTGGCCATTTATCATCGACTAGAGGCTCATAAATCTCACCCCACATATGTTTCCTTGCCATAGATCACATTCTTGGATTTTTGGTGGAGACCATTTCTTGGTCAAAAACTCGTACGTGTTAGCCTTCGGTATTATTGAAAATGGTCGTTCATGGCTATTTTCGGCAAAATGGGGGTTCTGTGGCCATTGATCATCGACCAGAGGCTCGTACACCTCACCCCACATATGTTTCCTTGCGATAGATCACATTCTTGGATTTCTGGTGGAGACCATTTCTTGGGCAAAAATCCGAATGTGTTAGCCTTTGGTATTTTTGAAAATGGTCATTCATGGCTATTTTCGACAAAAATGGGGGTTGTGTGGCCATTGATCTTCGACCAGAGGCTCATACACCTCACTACACATATGTTTCCTTGCCATAGATCACATTCTTGGATTTATGGTGGAGACCATTTCTTGGTCAAAAATCCGTAGGTGTTAGCCTTCAGTGTCATTGAAAATGGTCGTTCATGGCTATTTTCAACAAAAATTAGGGTTGTGTGGCCATTGATCGTCGACCAGAGGCTCATACACCTCACCCCACATATGTTTCCTTGCCATAGATCACATTCTTGGATTTCTGGTGGAGACCATTTCTTGGTCAAAAATCCGTAGGTGTTAGCCTTAGGTATTATTGAAAATGGTCGTTCATGGCTATTTTCGACAAAAATGGGGGTTGTGTGGCCATTGATCATCGACCAGACGCTCATACACCTCACCCCACATATGTTTCCTTGCCATAGATCACATTCTTGGATTTCTGGTGGAGACCATTTCTTGGTCTAAAATCCGTAGGTGTTAGCCTCTAGTATTATTGAAAATGGTCGCTCATGGCTATTTTCAAGGTCGCTCATGGCTATTTTCATAAAAAATGGGGGTTGTGTGGCCATTTATCATCGACTAGAGGCTCATAAACCTCACCCCACATATGTTTCCTTGCCATAGATTACATTCTTGGATTTCTGGTGGAAACCATTTCTTGGTTAAAAACTCGTACGTGTTAGCCTTCGGTATTATTGAAATTGGTCATTCATGGCTATTTTCGGCAAAATGGGGGTTGTGTGGCCATTGATCGTCGACCAGAGGCTCATACACCTCACCCCACATATGTTTCCTTGTCGTAGATCACATTCTTGGATTTCTGGTGGAGACCATTTCTTGGTCAAAAATCCATAGGTGTTAGCCTTCGATATTATTGAAAATGGTCGTTAATGGCTATTTTCGACAAAAATGGGGGTTGTGTGGCCATTGATCATCGACCAGAGGCTCATACACCTCACCCCACATATGTTTCCTTGCCATAGATCACATTCTTGGATTTCTGGTGGAGACCATTTCTTGGTCAAAAATCCGTAGGTGTTAGCCTTCGGTATTATTGTAAATGGTCATTCATGGCTATTTTCGACAAAAATGGGGGTTGTGTGGCCATTGATCATTGACCAGAGGCTCATACACCTCACCCCACATATGTTTCCTTGCCATAGATCACATTCTTGGATTTCTGGTGGACACCATTTCTTGGTCAAAAATCTGTAGGTCTTAGCCTCTAATATTATTGAAAATGGTCGCTCATGGCTATTTTCATAAAAAAAATGGGGGTTGTGTGGCCATTTATCATCGACTAGAGGCTCATAAATCTCACCCCACATATGTTTCCTTGCCATAGATCACATTCTTGGATTTTTGGTGGAGACCATTTCTTGGTCAAAAACTCGTACGTGTTAGCCTTCGGTATTATTGAAAATGGTCGTTCATGGCTATTTTCGGCAAAATGGGGGTTCTGTGGCCATTGATCATCGACCAGAGGCTCGTACACCTCACCCCACATATGTTTCCTTGCGATAGATCACATTCTTGGATTTCTGGTGGAGACCATTTCTTGGGCAAAAATCCGAATGTGTTAGCCTTTGGTATTTTTGAAAATGGTCATTCATGGCTATTTTCGACAAAAATGGGGGTTGTGTGGCCATTGATCTTCGACCAGAGGCTCATACACCTCACTACACATATGTTTCCTTGCCATAGATCACATTCTTGGATTTATGGTGGAGACCATTTCTTGGTCAAAAATCCGTAGGTGTTAGCCTTCAGTGTCATTGAAAATGGTCGTTCATGGCTATTTTCAACAAAAATTAGGGTTGTGTGGCCATTGATCGTCGACCAGAGGCTCATACACCTCACCCCACATATGTTTCCTTGCCATAGATCACATTCTTGGATTTCTGGTGGAGACCATTTCTTGGTCAAAAATCCGTAGGTGTTAGCCTTAGGTATTATTGAAAATGGTCGTTCATGGCTATTTTCGACAAAAATGGGGGTTGTGTGGCCATTGATCATCGACCAGACGCTCATACACCTCACCCCACATATGTTTCCTTGCCATAGATCACATTCTTGGATTTCTGGTGGAGACCATTTCTTGGTCTAAAATCCGTAGGTGTTAGCCTCTAGTATTATTGAAAATGGTCGCTCATGGCTATTTTCAAGGTCGCTCATGGCTATTTTCATAAAAAATGGGGGTTGTGTGGCCATTTATCATCGACTAGAGGCTCATAAACCTCACCCCACATATGTTTCATTGCCATAGATCACATTCTTGGATTTCTGGTGGAGACCATTTCTTGGTTAAAAACTCGTACGTGTTAGCCTTCGGTATTATTGAAAATGGTCGTTCATGGCTATTTTCGGCAAAATGGGGGTTGTGTGGCCATTGATCATCGACCAGAGGCTCGTACACCTTACCCCACATATGTTTCCTTGCCATAGATCACATTCTTGGATTTCTGGTGGAGACCATTTCTTGGTCAAAAATCCGTACGTGTTAGCCTTTGGTATTTTTGAAAATGGTCATTCATGGCTATTTTCGACAAAAATGGGGGTTGTGTGGCCATTGATCTTCGACCAGAGGCTCATACACCTCACTACACATATGTTTCCTTGCCATAGATCACATTCTTGGATTTATGGTGGAGACCATTTCTTGGTCAAAAATCCGTAGGTGTTAGCCTTCAGTGTCATTGAAAATGGTCGTTCATGGCTATTTTCGACAAAAATTAGGGTTGTGTGGCCATTGATCGTCGACCAGAGGCTCATACACCTCACCCCACATATGTTTCTTTGCCATAAATCACATTCTTGGATTATTGGTGGAGACCATTTCTTGGTCAAAAATCCGTAGGGGTTAGCCTTCGGTATTATTGAAAATGGTCGTTCATGGCTATTTTTGGCAAAAATGGGGGTTGTGTGTCCATTGATCATCGACCAGACGCTCATACACCTCACCCCACATATGTTTCCTTGCCATAGATCACATTCTTGGATTTCTGGTGGAGACCATTTCTTGGTCTAAAATCCGTAGGTGTTAGCCTCTAGTATTATTGAAAATGGTCGCTCATGGCTATTTTCAAGGTCGCTCATGGCTATTTTCATAAAAAATGGGGGTTGTGTGGCCATTTATCATCGACTAGAGGCTCATAAACCTCACCCCACATATGTTTCCTTGCCATAGATTACATTCTTGGATTTCTGGTGGAAGCCATTTCTTGGTTAAAAACTCGTACGTGTTAGCCTTCGGTATTATTGAAAATGGTCATTCATGGCTATTTTCGGCAAAATGGGGGTTGTGTGGCCATTGATCGTCGACCAGAGGCTCATACACCTCACCCCACATATGTTTCCTTGTCGTAGATCACATTCTTGGATTTCTGGTGGAGACCATTTCTTGGTCTAAAATCCGTAGGTGTTAGCCTCTAGTATTATTGAAAATGGTCGCTCATGGCTATTTTCAAGGTCGCTCATGGCTATTTTCATAAAAAATGGGGGTTGTGTGGCCATTTATCATCGACTAGAGGCTCATAAACCTCACCCCACATATGTTTCCTTGCCATAGATTACATTCTTGGATTTCTAGTGGAAGCCATTTCTTGGTTAAAAACTCGTACGTGTTAGCCTTCGGTATTATTGAAAATGGTCATTCATTGCTATTTTCGGCAAAATGGGGGTTGTGTGGCCATTGATCGTCGACCAGAGGCTCATACACCTCACCCCACAAATGTTTCCTTGTCGTAGATCACATTCTTGGATTTCTGGTGGAGACCATTTCTTGGTCAAAAATCCGTAGGTGTTAGCCTTCGATATTATTGAAAATGGTCGTTCATGGCTATTTTCGACAAAAATGGGGGTTGTGTGGCCATTGATCATCGACCAGAGGCTCATACACCTCACCCCACATATGTTTCCTTGCCATAGATCACATTCTTGGATTTCTGGTGGAGACCATTTCTTGGTCAAAAATCCGTAGGTGTTAGCCTTCGGTATTATTGTAAATGGTCATTCATGGCTATTTTCGACAAAAATGGGGGTTGTGTGGCCATTGATCATCGACCATAGGCTCATACACCTCACCCCACATATGTTTCCTTGCCATAGATCACATTCTTGGATTTCTGGTGGAGACCATTTCTTGGTCAAAAATCCGTAGGTCTTAGCCTCTAATATTATTGAAAATGGTCGCTCATGGCTATTTTCATAAAAAAATGGGGGTTGTGTGGCCATTTATCATCGACTAGAGGCTCATAAATCTCACCCCACATATGTTTCCTTGCCATAGATCACATTCTTGGATTTTTGGTGGAGACCATTTCTTGGTCAAAAACTCGTACGTGTTAGCCTTCGGTATTATTGAAAATGGTCGTTCATGGCTATTTTCGGCAAAATGGGGGTTGTGTGGCCATTGATCATCGACCAGAGGCTCATACACCTCACCCCACATATGTTTCCTTGCCATAGATTACATTCTTGGATTTCTGGTGGAAACCATTTCTTGGTTAAAAACTCGTACGTGTTAGCCTTCGGTATTATTGAAAATGGTCATTCATGGCTATTTTCGGCAAAATGGGGGTTGTGTGGCCATTGATCGTCGACCAGAGGCTCATACACCTCACCCCACATATGTTTCCTTGTCGTAGATCACATTCTTGGATTTCTGGTGGAGACCATTTTTTGGTCAAAAATCCGTAGGTGTTAGCCTTCGATATTATTGAAAATGGTCGTTCATGGCCATTTTCGACAAAAATGGGGGTTGTGTGGCCATTGATCATCGACCAGAGGCTCATACACCTCACCCCACATATGTTTCCTTGCCATAGATCACATTCTTGGATTTCTGGTGGAGACCATTTCTTGGTCAAAAATCCGTAGGTGTTAGCCTTCGGTATTATTGTAAATGGTCATTCATGGCTATTTTCGACAACAATGTGGGTTGTGTGGCCATTGATCATCGACCAGAGGCTCATACACCTCACCCCACATATGTTTCCTTGCCATAGATCACATTCTTAGATTTCTGGTGGAGACCATTTCTTGGTCAAAAATCCGTAGGTCTTAGCCTCTAATATTATTGAAAATGGTCGCTCATGGCTATTTTCATAAAAAATGGGGGTTGTGTGGCCATTTATCATCGACTAGAGGCTCATAAATCTCACCCCTCATATGTTTCCTTGCCATAGATCACATTCTTGGATTTTTGGTGGAGACCATTTCTTGGTTAAAAACTCGTACGTGTTAGCCTTCGGTATTATTGAAAATGGTCATTCATGGCTATTTTCGGCAAAATGGGGGTTCTGTGGCCATTGATCATCGACCAGAAGCTCGTACACCTCACCCCACATATGTTTCCTTGCCATAGATCACATTCTTGGATTTCTGGTGGAGACCATTTCTTGGGCAAAAATCCGAATGTGTTAGCCTTTGGTATTTTTGAAAATGGTCATTCATGGCTATTTTCGACAAAAATGGGGATTGTGTGGCCATTGATCTTCGACCAGAGGCTCATACACCTCACTACACATATGTTTCCTTGCCATAGATCACATTCTTGGATTTATGGTGGAGACCATTTCTTGGTCAAAAATCCGTAGGTGTTAGCCTTCAGTGTCATTGAAAATGGTCGTTCATGGCTATTTTCGACAAAAAATTAGGGTTGTGTGGCCATTGATCATCGACCAGAGGCTCATACACCTCACCCCACATATGTTTCCTTGCCATAGATCTCATTCTTGGATTTCTGGTGGAGACCATTTCTTGGTCAAAAATCCGTAGGTGTTAGCCTTCGGTATTATTGAAAATGGTCGTTCATGGCTATTTTCGACAAAAATGGGGGTTGTGTGGCCGAAAATAGCCATTTATCATCGACTAGAGGCTCATAAACCTCACCCCACATATGTTTCCTTGCCATAGATCACATTCTTGGATTTCTGGTGGAGACCATTTCTTGGTTAAAAACTCGTACGTGTTAGCCTTCGGTATTATTGAAAATGGTCGTTCATGGCTATTTTCGGCAAAATGGGGGTTGTGTGGCCATTGATCATCGACCAGAGGCTCGTACACCTCACCCCACATATGTTTCCTTGCCATAGATCACATTCTTGGATTTCTGGTGGAGACCATTTCTTGGTCAAAAATCCGTACGTGTTAGCCTTTGGTATTTTTGAAAATGGTCATTCATGGCTATTTTCGACAAAAATGGGGGTTGTGTGGCCATTGATCTTCGACCAGAGGCTCATACACCTCACTACACATATGTTTCCTTGCCATAGATCACATTCTTGGATTTATGGTGGAGACCATTTCTTGGTCAAAAATCCGTAGGTGTTAGCCTTCAGTGTCATTGAAAATGGTCGTTCATGGCTATTTTCGACAAAAATTAGGGTTGTGTGGCCATTGATCGTCGACCAGAGGCTCATACACCTCACCCCACATATGTTTCCTTGCCATAGATCACATTCTTGGATTTCTGGTGGAGACCATTTCTTGGTCAAAAATCCGTAGGTGTTAGCCTTCGGTATTATTGAAAATGGTCGTTCATGGCTATTTTCGACAAAAATGGGGGTTGTGTGGCCATTGATCATCGACCAGACGCTCATACACCTCACCCCACATATGTTTCCTTGCCATAGATCACATTCTTGGATTTCTGGTGGAGACCATTTCTTGGTCTAAAATCCGTAGGTGTTAGCCTCTAGTATTATTGAAAATGGTCGCTCATGGCTATTTTCAAGGTCGCTCATGGCTATTTTCATAAAAAATGGGGGTTGTGTGGCCATTTATCATCGACTAGAGGCTCATAAACCACACCCCACATATGTTTCCTTGCCATAGATTACATTCTTGGATTTCTGGTGGAAACCATTTCTTGGTTAAAAACTCGTACGTGTTAGCCTTCGGTATTATTGAAAATGGTCATTCATGGCTATTTTCGGCAAAATGGGGGTTGTGTGGCCATTGATCGTCGACCAGAGGCTCATACACCTCACCCCACATATGTTTCCTTGTCGTAGATCACATTCTTGGATTTCTGGTGGAGACCATTGTTGGGGGCCTTCGGCTTACGAAGGTCCTCAAAAACAGGATTTAACAGTATTTCTGGAGTTTAATGTGTGAACAGGTATCTTCGGACTCAAATTGGTATCACAGCTGGCCAGAATAATACGAAGGTCGATACAACGCCGAAGGTGTGAGCAGGAAAGCTTCGGCGCGATACCAACAAAATGAAACCGACTTAAAGATGAAAAGGCTATTCAGACCTCGATAGATTACAATGGAATTATTATCAAATGTAAAGGGCATGAATGTAATTTTGCATAGGCTGTGTCATGTGCCTATAAATAGGTGAACAGTACCCACGTATTGTTCACGCTGATTTGGCATTTGCTTTTGCGTCACGCTTGTACTTTCATCCCCTTCAAGTTAAAGGTACATGTTGTAATCTATCGATTACTTCTGTTTATACATGATAATGAAACATAATTGTTTATGTTGTTCATTATATTCCTTATAGTTCATCCTTCGTCATTATATAATGTATTTATGAAGGTATGCCCTTCATAACCTTCGTCCGAAAATCATTATATCCTGAGAGGAATAATGTTTCGAAGGGCGAAGGACTTTACCGATTAACATTTTCTATGTTGCCTTGTTCCTGACTCATAGCATTCAAGAACAAGTCTCCAACATTGGCGCCCACCTCCGGTGAACTCACTTCCACTCTTTGAGTTTTTTGAACACCTTCGGCGATCATAAACCTTCGTTATGGCGCCGAAGAAAGCTTCAGCAACTGGGACTGCAGCTCTACAACCGTTGGACCACAATCAGGAGACAGTCTCCCTTCGGGAGGCCCGAAGCCAGAAAAGGAAGGTTGTTAGCCCGACACCACCAAAGGACGAGATAGATCAAGAAATCAGAAATATGGAGATGCTTCATCAACAAGTGTAGAGGAAGAAAGAAAAGATGGCCAGGCTAGCTGAGCTGCAGAGGCAGATAGACGAAGCCTCTGAAGAAGTTCGTCACCTTGCTCAGGATGAGCAACACCGAAGGCCTCAGCACCAAGACCTTCATCAGGAGGGTTTTCCCAACGAAGATGACTGGTATGACAATTTCCATCATGGGAATTTTGTTTTTGACGATGCTTCTCCTCTGTCCGCTGAGCTGCAGGCTACACCTTGGCCTCCGTCCTACAAGCCGCCTCAACTTCCCATATTCGATGGCCACTCAGACCCGAAGCAGTTTTTGATGAGCTACGAAGCAACAGTATCTTCGTATGGTGGCAATGCTGCGGTCATGGCCAAATCTTTTGTTATGGCTGTCAGGAGTGTTGCTCAAACCTGGTATTCCTCCCTTCGACCAGGAACGATCACTTCATGGCAGAAGCTGAAGGACTTGTTGTTAACTAGCTTCCAAGGGTTTCAGACGAAGCCGGTTATTGCTCAGGCTCTGTTCCAATGCACCCAGGATCACGAAGAATACCTTCAGGCGTATGTCCGAAGGTTCTTACGTCTGAGGGCACAGGCACCAACGGTGCCCAATGAAATTGTCATTGAGGCCATGATCAAGGGGCTTCGGCCAGGACCGTCAGCTCAGTACTTCGCTAGGAAGCCTCCTCAAACTTTGGAGAAGCTGCTCCAGAAGATGGACGAGTACATTCGGGCCGATAATGATTTCCGCCAAAGAAGGGAGGAGGCTTTCAGGTTTTCTGAAATGACCAGGGGCTTCGGAGGGAGGTTTTACCCGAGGCATGTTAGATCAATTCATAACTCTACACAAAATGATGATAAAGGGAGCCAACAGCAAAGGCCACAATGTTCCTCACAGGCTTCGGGGCAACAGCAAGGCCCCTTCCGACCACCAGCTCCAAGAGGCAGAGGCGCCAGGGGCTTCGGAGGAAGATTTGGCGATCAACAGAGAAGAATCTTTTGCTTATTCTGTGGTGAGAACAAAGGTCATACCACCAGGATGTGCCATGTTACCATCCAGAAGCAAAAAGAAATAGCCGAAGCGGCAGCACAACAGGCTCAGCCCAAGCAGGTCATGCACACTGCTTCATATCATTCGCCTTACATCCCAGAGTATGTAGGCAATCACCCTGCAGTTTCTGTTGCTTCGGCGAGTCAACCTCAGGCTTCCTGGCAACAACCACCGCCTCCACCACCGCTGCAACAAGGTCAGCAGCCAGAAGGGAGCCAATATGCTCCACATCAAAGGGACTTCAGAGAACAGTCCGAAGCTCGCACAGTCAACAGCACTGTGCTAGAGTCAAAGCACATCTATTGACAAATATCCTACCTTAAATAGCAATCTTTTTCATTTAGTTTTATTTTCTGTAATAAAGGACATTGTTCAGGTTTCATGCAAATAGTTTCGTTGATTCCCACAAGGAAAATATATTTTCTTCACAGGCTTAAATTGTTGAGACTTGTGATAACAAAGAGGACCTTCGAACTATCGAAAATTCTTCGAAGCAACAAAAAGTCGTTCTAAAGAACGCAGAGTGAGTTTGCCGAAGTTACAAAAAAGTCGTTCCAAATGGAGCGCAGTGTAAGTTTTCTGCTCCAAAGTCGTTCCAAAGGGAATGCAGAGCATACAGCGAAAAGTCAATGCTGATACCGCCTAAGTAAAGGGCGAAGCGCGAAAAGTCAACGCGAATACCGCTGAAAGTAAAAGGCGAAGAAGCTCCTAAGGGAGGCTTACAGCGAAAAATAAACGCTGATTCCGCTGAAGTAAAAGGCGAAGAAGCTCCTAAGGGAGGCTTATAGTAAAAAGACAATGCTGATTCAAAAGATTATGTGTTTTGTCGCAGGAATGTATGTATCTTCGGAATAAACACCATCTTACACAGCATAACATCATCGCATCATTTCTCATAGCATAAGCATCATACATCATGTTGCATATGGCACAAGAGGTGGACATCATATTAGTCTACAGAAGAACGTTATTGATCTTCGGAAGTATAGCTTCGGAAAGTGTCTTCACGAAGCCTGGATATTATTCATCAGAACACTGGATATTGTTGTGACAAAGAAAAATTCCTCTTCACGAAGCATGAAAAGAAGGGAAGGTGTTTTTTTTTTCGTCAAAGACTCAAAAAGCGGTACGTGTAAAGTTTCATGCATCGTAAAGAATTGAGCAATAAAAATGGGTATATTACATTCAGGATTACAAAATGTTACAATATATTACATTTAAGAAGTTTAATTTACAATAGTATTTAATCTTTTCTCAGAACAACTTCTGCAGCCTCATTCAGGAGCCGATTGACGACTTCGTCCATGATGGCTTCGGCCATCTTTTTAATTTCGTCGTCTCCTTTCGGCTGAGGGCCTGAAGACGCTTTAGCAGGATCTGAAGGACAGGATACGGCTATGTTGCTATTACAAATGGCAAACGAAGCTTAAAACCAAAAATTACAACACAATAAAAACTATTAGTTAATACCTAATTGACCTTCGGGCTCCGCGCTCTTTTCAGCAGCCTTAGCCACTTCTCTAGCATCGTGAATGCCCTTTTCACTTTTTTGAATAATTTCTCCTGCCATTTTTCGGCCACCATTATCCCAGATATCGGTAAAAAACTTTCCACCGATCATACTTGCTTCGGCCGAAGGATCTCTTGCATCTTCAAAGGACAAAGCAGCTTCGGATTGTGCTAAAATTTTTACATGCTCACAGCCCTTCTTCTCTAAAATGGTGGCAATTCCTCTGGCCCCAGAGAAAGCACATATATCTCCACGGCTATTTAAAATTTCTTCGAAGGCCTCAGCTTCGTGGCCGATCCATTCAATGGGACCTTCGGGATTGCCTCTCGTAAAGTTTTCTTCACTTGAGAAGGCGCCGACCCTGGCGAAGCTAGCTTTTAACTTCTTAACACACTCTATAGATTTGTTATAACATCTCTTCTTGAATGAACGAAGCTCTTAAACAGTTACTTCTAGGTGATCTGCCCATTGGTCGCTGAGTTCTCGCCTTGTTTCTTCAAGTATGCGTTCTTCCTTGGCTCTGGCCAGTTGTTTCCGAAGATCTTCAATTTCTCGCTTCTGAGCTTCAGCTTGACCCTTAAAAGCAGCTTCGTCTTCCTTTATTTTATTTAGCAATGAGTATAATATTTTATCTTTTTCGAGGCCTTCGTTCCTCAGTTCAATTACTTCGGAACAAAGGTTGCTCAGGGCTATAGCACACCCTTCGTCTTCAGCATCTTTTTGTGCCCTAAGGGCATTGCTAAGTATCAAGCCCTGCGAAGAGAAATATGTGTGTGTCAATAAATTTAAACAAACAAAAGATTTTTTGGTCTCAACAAAGAATACAAGGATCCCATTTGTCGCACCTTTAAGCTATTATAGGCCAGGCTGTCGGCCAGATCGTTCTTCGACAGCACAGAGAGCCCGTCTTCTAAGGTTGGGAATCCGAAGCTCTTGCTCATCTCCCGGCAGACAGAAATTTCCTTGCTGTCAGGGAGACAATACAAAAAGTCTTCTTCTCCACTACCATTAAATATTAACGCCCCCTTTGGATACTTCAGTTTCTGGGCGTAGTGCTGGGCTTCTTGCTCTTCTTTTTCTGATAGTCTTTTCCCCGAAGCATGACGAACAATATAATCACAAACTTTGCAGGATGCTTCGGGGACAACGACACCGATTTCTTCAACAGATGTTGGCTTTGTTATTTTTTCTTCCTCAGTTTCCAAGGATTTTATCTTTACGGGCTCTAAGGACCCAGCTTCGGTTTCAATTTCCTGCTCTGGAGTTTTTGTATCAGAAATTTCGGTTGTTGTTTTAGGAGTGGCAGCAGCCTTCTTCGGAGGTGTGCTTGAAGATTTGATTGTTTCCAATACATCTAGCACATTAGCCATTCTCTTTCTTTTCGGAGTCACTACTGGCACTTTTTGATTTTTCACTGTCTCAACATTTGCTGCAGGACTCACAATTTCTGATACTTTTTCTTCAGATGGTTTTTTCTCTTCTTCAATTTTTTCTGTGGATGGCGCTTCGGCCACTTCTTTGGTTTCCGGTAGCAAAATCTTCGGTTCTTCCAATTCTATCCTTTTTGGCGCTTCGACTATTTCTGCAGCTGCTGGCGGCGTGGCTGGTTTGGTTGGCTTTTTAGCCTCGGTGGCCGAAGAAGATTTTCCGGTAAACTCGGGCACCGAAGCTGGTTCGATATAGCGCGGCCGGTGTGTGAGGACCTTTATCTTCTTTCTTTCAGGTTCTGGCTCGCTAGGAGCAGTTGCAGCTTCTTCTTTTGCAGAGGTTGTGTTTTTTCTCTTCTGCCTTCGAATGGGATAGCAATAGTCAGGGTAGACAAACCCAATTGCATCAAATACCCGATTCAGCCTCTTCTTTTTTCGGCCTCCGAAGGCTGCTGACATCGCAGTATCTTCGGCCTTCGAATAAGCACCAAGCAGCTCATCACTTAAATTTTCAATGCTTTTTAACCAGTCATCATCTGGCTCAGCAAATTTATCTCCGAACTTGAAGGTGTACTTCAGTCTCACAAGTCCACCTTCGTCGTCCTCTTTTATGGTTTCTTGTGGCATTTACCATTTCTCCGCGAGCGGCCATACCCGGAAGGCAATATGCTCTTGTACTAAATCTCTCGTTCCAATAAAAGAGCAGATAACGCCGAAGGCCCTCTGGCATTCTTCGGCAGCTTCACTCATTTCAACCTTCGGCCTTCGAAGGCCGAAGCTTTGCCAAATAGGGCGCATAATTATACCTTTGATATCTTCTCGTACTGACAGGTCATTCTTCACATAAAACCATTCTGTCATCCAGTCGCCGGGCCATCTCTTCCGAAAGGTTGGTACGGGGCAGCTTGACCCGGACCGAGAAACGAAGCTGTAGCAGCCAAAATTGTTATGATACTGTTCGTTGCCCCAAGGTTTTGTTTCATATGATAATTCGTGTATATTGCAGAAGCTTTTTGCATCAGGCTTCAGACCTTGGCTTCTCGCGGCCCACACGAAGATATTCAGCCTTATAATTGCCTCGGGAGTAAGTTGATGAAGATAGACTTCGAAGATTTTCAACACCTCCACGACGAAGCTGCTCAAGGGAAATCGTAGCCCAGCTTTCAAAAAGCTTCGGTACACTACGACTTCATTCTCTTCAGGGTGTGGACAAGTCTTCTCCCCTTCGTCGGCCCTCACAATGGACAAATCCCGGAAATACCTTCCTCTCATGTTGACAAGATGATTCTCTTTGATAGTTGACTTACCATAAACTGAATGGCTTGGTCGCCAGGGACGATCTTCGGAGTCTTCACTACCGCTGTCCACATCATAACTGTCGCTGTCACCAGTATCCTCAGACAAGCCTTCTAGAATTTCCTTGGTAATTTTTTCCGTGTTGGTCTTCGACATCGCTATAAGAAACCCCAAGTTTTTCTCTTCGTCAAGAGTCAGCTTCGTCTCAGCAGCAGCTTTCTTATCTCTAGACATCTTCGGAAACACTAAAAAACTTTTTTCAAAGCCGAAGCTTCAAAACTAAAAGCTCAGAAAATCTTAGTGCGCAAAAGCTAAAAATCGAGTGAGCGAGAGCAAGTGACAAGAGAGCGTGCCAAATGAGTTTGCGGTATGACCATATTTATATGCCCAATGCGTTGAAAACTGAAAGACCCCGCTTGTCAGTGAATGTTGCTATTCTAGCAAAGGGAAGGTGTTTTTTCAGACCTTCGGCGTAAAGCCTTCGTCCATTTCGCAATCTAAATTTATTGTTTTAAACAAATTAATATTGCGAGGGGCTACTGTTGGGGGCCTTCGGCTTACGAAGGTCCTCAAAAACAGGATTTAACAGTATTTCTGGAGTTTAATGTGTGAACAGGTATCTTCGGACTCATGTTGGTATCACAGCTGGCCAGAATAATACGAAGGTCGATACAACGCCGAAGGTGTGAGCAGGAAAGCTTCGGCGCGATACCAACAAAATGAAACCGACTTAAAGATGAAAAGGCTATTCAGACCTCGATAGATTACAATAGAATTATTATCAAATGTAAAGGGCATGAATGTAATTTTGCATAGGATGTGTCCTGTGCCTATAAATAGGTGAACAGTACCCACGTACTGTTCACGCTGATTTGGCATTTGCTTTTGCGTCACGCTTGTACTTTCATCCCCTTCAAGTTAAAGGTACATGTTGTAATCTATCGATTACTTCTGTTTATACATGATAATGAAACATAATTGTTTATGTTGTTCATTATATTCCTTATAGTTCATCAGTCGTCATTATATAATGTATTTATGAAGGTATGCCCTTCATAACCTTCGTCCGAAAATCATTATATCCTGAGAGGAATAATGTTTCGAAGGGCAAAGGACTTTACCGATTAACATTTTCTATGTTGCCTTGTTCCTGACTCATAGCATTCAAGAACAAGTCTCCAACAACCATTTCTTGGTCAAAAATCCGTAGGTGTTAGCCTTCGATATTATTGAAAATGGTCGTTCATGGCTATTTTCGACAAAAATGGGGGTTGTGTGGCCATTGATCATCGACCAGAGGCTCATACACCTCACCCCACATATGTTTCCTTGCCATAGATCACATTCTTGGATTTCTGGTGGAGACCATTTCTTGGTCAAAAATCCGTAGGTGTTAGCCTTCGGTATTATTATAAATGGTCATTCATGGCTATTTTCGACAAAAATGGGGGTTGTGTGGCCATTGATCATCGACCAGAGGCTCATACACCTCACCCCACATATGTTTCCTTGCCATAGATCACATTCTTGGATTTATGGTGGAGACCATTTCTTGGTCAAAAATCCGTAGGTGTTAGCCTTCAGTGTCATTGAAAATGGTGGTTCATGGCTATTTTCGACAAAAATTAGGGTTGTGTGGCCATTGATCGTCGACCAGAGGCTCATACACCTCACCCCACATATGTTTCCTTGCCATAGATCACATTCTTGGATTTCTGGTGGAGACCATTTCTTGGTCAAAAATCCGTAGGTGTTATCCTTCGGTATTATTGTAAATGGTCATTCATGGCTATTTTCGACAAAATGGGGGTTGTGTGGCCATTGATCATCGACCAGACGCTCATACACCTCACCCCACATATGTTTCCTTGCCATAGATCACATTCTTGGATTTTTGGTGGAGACCATTTCTTGGTCAAAAACTCGTACGTGTTAGCCTTCGGTATTATTGAAAATGGTCGTTCATGGCTATTTTCGGCAAAATGGGGGTTCTGTGGCCATTGATCATCGACCAGAGGCTCGTACACCTCACCCCACATATGTTTCCTTTCCATAGATCACATTTTTGGATTTCTGGTGGAGACCATTTCTTGGTCAAAAATCCGTAGGTGTTAGCCTTCGGTATTATTGTAAATGGTCATTCATGGCTATTTTCGACAAAAATGGGGGTTGTGTGGCCATTGATCATCGACCAGACGCTCATACACCTCACCCCACATATGTTTCCTTGCCATAGATCACATTCTTGGATTTCTGGTGGAGACCATTTCTTGGTCAAAAATCCGTAGGTGTTAGCCTTCGGTATTATTGAAAATGGTCGTTCATGGCTATTTTCGACAAAAATGGGGGTTGTGTGGCCATTGATCATCGACCAGAGGCTCATACACCTCACCCCACATATGTTTCCTTGCCATAGATCACATTCTTGGATTTCTGGTGGAGACCATTTCTTGGTCAAAAATCTGTAGGTGTTAGCCTTCGGTATTATTGAAAATGGTCGTTCATGGCTATTTTCGACAAAAATGGGGGTTGTGTGGCCATTGATCATCGACCAGACGCTCATACACCTCACCCCACATATGTTTCCTTGCCATAGATCACATTCTTGGATTTCTGGTGGAGACCATTTCTTGGTCTAAAATCCATAGGTGTTAGCCTCTAGTATTATTGAAAATGGTCGCTCATGGCTATTTTCAAGGTCGCTCATGGCTATTTTCATAAAAAATGGGGGTTGTGTGGCCATTTATCATCGACTAGAGGCTCATAAACCTCGCCCCACATATGTTTCCTTGCCATAGATCACATTCTTGGATTTCTGGTGGAGACCATTTCTTGGTTAAAAACTCTTACGTGTTAGCCTTCTGTATTATTGAAAATGGTCGTTCATGGCTATTTTCGGCAAAATGGGGGTTGTGTGGCCATTCATTATCGACCAGAGGCTCGTACACCTCACCCCACATATGTTTCCTTGCCATAGATCACATTCTTGGATTTCTGGTGGAGACCATTTCTTGGTCAAAAATCCGTACGTGTTAGCCTTTGGTATTTTTGAAAATGGTCATTCATGGCTATTTTCGACAAAAATGGGGGTTGTGTGGCCATTGATCTTCGACCAGAGGCTCATACACCTCACTACACATATGTTTCCTTGCCATAGATCACATTCTTGGATTTATGGTGGAGACCATTTCTTGGTCAAAAATCCGTAGGTGTTAGCCTTCAGTGTCATTGAAAATGGTCGTTCATGGCTATTTTCGACAAAAATTAGGGTTGTGTGGCCATTGATCGTCGACCAGAGGCTCATACACCTCACCCCACATATGTTTCCTTGCCATAGATCACATTCTTGGATTTCTGGTGGAGACCATTTCTTGGTCAAAAATCCGTAGGTGTTAGCCTTCGGTATTATTGAAAATGGTCGTTCATGGCTATTTTCGACAAAAATGGGGGTTGTGTGGCCATTGATCATCGACCAGACGCTCATACACCTCACCCCACATATGTTTCCTTGCCATAGATCACATTCTTGGATTTCTGGTGGAGACCATTTCTTGGTCTAAAATCCGTAGGTGTTATCCTCTAGTATTATTGAAAATGGTCGCTCATGGCTATTTTCAAGGTCGCTCATGGCTATTTTCATAAAAAATGGGGGTTGTGTGGCCATTTATCATCGACTAGAGGCTCATAAACCTCACCCCACATATGTTTCCTTGCCATAGATTACATTCTTGGATTTCTGGTGGAAACCATTTCTTGGTTAAAAACTCGTACGTGTTAGCCTTCGGTATTATTGAAAATGGTCATTCATGGCTATTTTCGGCAAAATGGGGGTTGTGTGGCCATTGATCATCAACCAGAGGCTCGTACACCTCACCCCACATATGTTTCCTTGCCATAGATCACATTCTTGGATTTTTGGTGGAGACCATTTCTTGGTCAAAAACTCGTACGTGTTAGCCTTCGGTATTATTGAAAATGGTCGTTCATGGCTATTTTTGGCAAAATGGGGGTTCTGTGGCCATTGATCATCGACCAAAGGCTCGTACACCTCACCCCACATATGTTTCCTTTCCATAGATCACATTCTTGGATTTCTGGTGGAGACCATTTCTTGGTCAAAATCCGTAGGTGTTAGCCTTCGGTATTATTGTAAATGGTCATTCATGGCTATTTTCGACAAAAATGGGGGTTGTGTGGCCATTGATCATCGACCAGACGCTCATACACCTCACCCCACATATGTTTCCTTGCCATAGATCACATTCTTGGATTTCTGGTGGAGACCATTTCTTGGTCAAAAATCCGTAGGTGTTAGCCTTCGGTATTATTGAAAATGGTCGTTCATGGCTATTTTCGACAAAAATGGGGGTTGTGTGGCCATTGATCATCGACCAAAGGCTCATACACCTCACCCCACATATGTTTCCTTGCCATAGATCACATTCTTGGATTTCTGGTGGAGACCATTTCTTGGTCAAAAATCCGTAGGTGTTAGCCTTCGGTATTATTGAAAATGGTCGTTCATGGCTATTTTCGACAAAAATGGGGGTTGTGTGGCCATTGATCATCGACCAGACGCTCATACACCTCACCCCACATATGTTTCCTTGTGATAGATCACTTTCTTGGATTTCTGGTGGAGACCATTTCTTGGTCTAAAATCCATAGGTGTTAGCCTCTAGTATTATTGAAAATGGTCGCTCATGGCTATTTTCAAGGTCGCTCATGGCTATTTTCATAAAAAATGGGGGTTGTGTGGCCATTTATCATCGACTAGAGGCTCATAAACCTCGCCCCACATATGTTTCTTTGCCATAGATCACATTCTTGCATTTCTAGTGGAGACCATTTCTTGGTTAAAAACTCGTACGTGTTAGCCTTCGGTATTATTGAAAATGGTCGTTCATGGCTATTTTCGGCAAAATGGGGGTTGTGTGACCATTCATTATCGACCAGAGGCTCGTACACCTCACCCCACATATGTTTCCTTGCCATAGATCACATTCTTGGATTTCTGGTGGAGACCATTTCTTGGTCAAAAATCCGTACGTGTTAGCCTTTGGTATTTTTGAAAATGGTCATTCATGGCTATTTTCGACAAAAATGGGGGTTGTGTGGCCATTGATCTTCGACCAGAGGCTCATACACCTAACTACACATATGTTTCCTTGCCATAGATCACATTCTTGGATTTATGGTGGAGACCATTTCTTGGTCAAAAATCCGTAGGTGTTAGCCTTCAGTGTCATTGAAAATGGTCGTTCATGGCTATTTTCGGCAAAAATTAGGGTTGTGTGGCCATTGATCGTCGACCAGAGGCTCATACACCTCACCCCACATATGTTTCCTTGCCATAGATCACATTCTTGGATTTCTGGTGGAGACCATTTCTTGGTCAAAAATCCGTAGGTGTTAGCCTTCGGTATTATTGAAAATGGTCGTTCATGGCTATTTTCGACAAAAATGGGGGTTGTGTGGCCATTGATCATCGACCAGACGCTCATACACCTCACCCCACATATGTTTCCTTGCCATAGATCACATTCTTGGATTTCTGGTGGAGACCATTTCTTGTTCTAAAATCCGTAGGTGTTAGCCTCTAGTATTATTGAAAATGGTCGCTCATGGCTATTTTCAAGGTCGCTCATGGCTATTTTCATAAAAAATGGGGGTTGTGTGGCCATTTATCATCGACTAGAGGCTCATAAACCTCACCCCACATATGTTTCCTTGCCATAGATTACATTCTTGGATTTCTGGTGGAAACTATTTCTTGGTTAAAACTCGTACGTGTTAGCCTTCGGTATTATTGAAAATGGTCATTCATGGCTATTTTCGGCAAAATGGGGGTTGTGTGGCCATTGATCATCAACCAGAGGCTCGTACACCTCACCCCACATATGTTTCCTTGCCATAGATCACATTCTTGGATTTCTGGTGGAGACCATTTCTTGGTTAAAAATCCGTACGTGTTAGCCTTTGGTATTTTTGAAAATGGTCATTCATGGCTATTTTCGACAAAAATGGGGGTTGTGTGGCCATTGATCATCGACTAGAGGCTCATACACCTCACCCCACATATGTTTCCTTGCCATAGATCACATTCTTGGATTTCTGGTGCAGACATTTCTTGGTCAAAAATCCGTAGGTGTTAGCCTTCGGTATTATTGAAAATGGTCGTTCATGGCTATTTTCGACAAAAATGGGGGTTGTGTGGCCATTGATCATCGACCAGACGCTCATACACCTCACCCCACATATGTTTCCTTGCCATAGATCACATTCTTGGATTTCTGGTGGAGACCATTTCTTGGTCTAAAATCCGTAGGTGTTAGCCTCTAGTATTATTGAAAATGGTCGCTCATGGCTATTTTCAAGGTCGCTCATGGCTATTTTCATAAAAAATGGGGGTTGTGTGGCCATTTATCATCGACTAGAGGCTCATAAACCTCACCCCACATATGTTTCCTTGCCATAGATTACATTCTTGGATTTCTGGTGGAAACCATTTCTTGGTTAAAAACTCGTATGTGTTAGCCTTCGGTATTATTGAAAATGGTCATTCATGGCTATTTTCGGCAAAATGGGGGTTGTGTGGCCATTGATCATCGACCAGAGGCTCATACACCTCACCCCACATATGTTTCCTTGCCATAGATCACATTCTTGGATTTTTGGTGGAGACCATTTCTTGGTCAAAAATCCGTAGGTGTTAGCCTTCGGTATTATTGAAAATGGTCGTTCATGGTTATTTTCGACAAAAATGGGGGTTGTGTGGCCATTGATCATCGACTAGAGGCTCATACACCTCACCCCACATATGTTTCCTTGCCATAGATCACATTCTTGTATTTCTGGTGGAGACCATTTCTTGGTCAAAAATCCGTAGGTGTTAGCCTTCGGTATTATTGAAAATGGTCGTTCATGGCTATTTTCGACAAAAATGGGGGTGTGTGGCCATTGATCATCGAACAGATGCTCATACACCTCACCCCACATATGTTTCCTTGCCATAGATCACATTCTTGGATTTCTGGTGGAGACCATTTCTTGGTCTAAAATCCGTAGGTCTTAGCCTCTAGTATTATTGAAAATGGTCGCTCATGGCTATTTTCATAAAAAATGGGGGTTGTGTGGCCATTTATCATCACCTAGAGGCTCATAAACCTCACCCCACATATGTTTCCTTGCCATAGATCACATTCTTGGATTTCTGGTGGAGACCATTTCTTGGTTAAAAACTCGTACGTGTTAGCCTTCGGTATTATTGAAAATGGTCGTTCATGGCTATTTTCGGCAAAATGGGGGTTGTGTGGCCATTGATCATCGACCAGAGGATCATACACCTCACCCCACATATGTTTCCTTGCCATAGATCACATTCTTGGATTCCTGGTGGAGACCATTTCTTGGTCAAAAATCCATACGTGTTAGCCTTTGGTATTTTTGAAAATGGTCATTCATGGCTATTTTCGACAAAAATGGGGGTTGTGTGGCCATTGATCATCGACTAGAGGCTCATACACCTCACCCCACATATGTTTCCTTGCCATAGATCACATTCTTGGATTTCTGGTGGAGACCATTTCTTGGTCAAAAATCCGTAGGTGTTAGCCTTCGGTATTATTGAAAATGGTCGTTCATGGCTATTTTCGACAAAAATGGGGGTTGTGTGGCCATTGATCATCGACCAGACGCTCATACACCTCACCCCACATTTGTTTCCTTGCCATAGATCACATTCTTGGATTTCTGGTGGAGACCATATCTTGGTCTAAAATCCGTAGGTGTTAGCCTCTAGTATTATTGAAAATGGTCGCTCATGGCTATTTTCAAGGTCGCTCATGGCTATTTTCATAAAAAATGGGGGTTGTGTGGCCATTTATCATCGACTAGAGGCTCATAAACCTCACCCCACATATGTTTCCTTGCCATAGATTACATTCTTGGATTTCTGGTGGAAACCATTTCTTGGTTAAAAACGCGTACGTGTTAGCCTTCGGTATTATTGAAAATGGTCATTCATGGCTATTTTCGGCAAAATGGGGGTTGTGTGGCCATTGATCGTCGACCAGAGGCTCATACACCTCACCCCACATATGTTTCTTGTCGTAGATCACATTCTTGGATTTCTGGTGGAGACCATTTCTTGGTCAAAAAACCGTAGGTGTTAGCCTTCGATATTATTGAAAATGGTCGTTCATGGCTATTTTCGACAAAAATGGGGGTTGTGTGGCCATTGATCATCGACCAGAGGCTCATACACCTCACCCCACATATGTTTCCTTGCCATAGATCACATTCTTGGATTTCTGGTGGAGACCATTTCTTGGTCAAAAACTCGTACGTGTTAGCCTTCGGTATTATTGAAAATGGTCGTTCATGGCTATTTTCGGCAAAATGGGGGTTCTGTGGCCATTGATCATCGACCAGAGGCTCGTACACCTCACCCCACATATGTTTCCTTGCCATAGATCACATTCTTGGATTTCTGGTGGAGACCATTTCTTGGTCAAAAATCCGTAGGTGTTAGCCTTCGGTATTATTGAAAATGGTCGTTCATGGCTATTTTCGGCAAAATGGGGGTTCTGTGGCCATTGATCATCGACCAGAGGCTCGTACACCTCACCCCACATATGTTTCCTTGCCATAGATCACATTCTTGGATTTCTGGTGGAGACCATTTCTTGGTCAAAAATCCGTAGGTGTTAGCCTTCGGTATTATTGAAAATGGTCGTTCATGGCTATTTTCGACAAAAATGGGGGTTGTGTGGCCATTGATCATCGACCAGAGGCTCATACACCTCACCCCACATATGTTTCCTCGCCATAGATCACATTCTTGGATTTCTGGTGGAGACCATTTCTTGGTCTAAAATCCGTAGGTGTTAGCCTCTAGTATTATTGAAAATGGTCGCTCATGGCTATTTTCAAGGTCGCTCATGGCTATTTTCATAAAAAATGGGGGTTGTGTGGCCATTTATCATCGACTAGAGGCTCATAAACCTCACCCCACATATGTTTCCTTGCCATAGATTACATTCTTGGATTTCTGGTGGAAACCATTTCTTGGTTAAAAACTCGTACGTGTTAGCCTTCGGTATTATTGAAAATGGTCATTCATGGCTATTTTCGGCAAAATGGGGGTTGTGTGGCCATTGATCATCGACCAGAGGCTCATACACCTCACCCCACATATGTTTCCTTGCCATAGATCACATTCTTGGATTTCTGGTGGAGACCATTTCTTGGTCAAAAATCCGTAGGTGTTAGCCTTCGGTATTATTGAAAATGGTCGTTCATGGTTATTTTCGACAAAAATGGGGGTTGTGTGGCCATTGATCATCGACTAGAGGCTCATACACCTCACCCCACATATGTTTCCTTGCCATAGATCACATTCTTGGATTTCTGGTGGAGACCATTTCTTGGTCAAAAATCCGTAGGTGTTAGCCTTCGGTATTATTGAAAATGGTCGTTCATGGCTATTTTCGACAAAAATGGGGGTGTGTGGCCATTGATCATCGACCAGATGCTCATACACCTCACCCCACATATGTTTCCTTGCCATAGATCACATTCTTGGATTTCTGGTGGAGACCATTTCTTGGTCTAAAATCCGTAGGTCTTAGCCTCTAGTATTATTGAAAATGGTCGCTCATGGCTATTTTCTTAAAAAATGGGGGTTGTGTGGCCATTTATCATCACCTAGAGGCTCATAAACCTCACCCCACATATGTTTCCTTGCCATAGATCACATTCTTGGATTTCTGGTGGAGACCATTTCTTGGTTAAAAACTCGTACGTGTTAGCCTTCGGTATTATTGAAAATGGTCGTTCATGGCTATTTTCGGCAAAATGGGGGTTGTGTGGCCATTGATCATCGACCAGAGGATCATACACCTCACCCCACATATGTTTCCTTGCCATAGATCACATTCTTGGATTCCTGGTGGGGACCATTTCTTGGTCAAAAATCCATACGTGTTAGCCTTTGGTATTTTTGAAAATGGTCATTCATGGCTATTTTCGACAAAAATGGGGGTTATGTGGCCATTGATCATCGACTAGAGGCTCATACACCTCACCCCACATATGTTTCCTTGCCATAGATCACATTCTTGGATTTCTGGTGGAGACCATTTCTTGGTCAAAAATCCGTAGGTGTTAGCCTTCGGTATTATTGAAAATGGTCGTTCATGGCTATTTTCGACAAAAATGGGGGTTGTGTGGCCATTGATCATAGACCAGACGCTCATACACCTCACCCCACATTTGTTTCCTTGCCATAGATCACATTCTTGGATTTCTGGTGGAGACCATATCTTGGTCTAAAATTCGTAGGTGTTAGCCTCTAGTATTATTGAAAATGGTCGCTCATGGCTATTTTCAAGGTCGCTCATGGCTATTTTCATAAAAAATGGGGGTTGTGTGGCCATTTATCATCGACTAGAGGCTCATAAACCTCACCCCACATATGTTTCCTTGCCATAGATTACATTCTTGGATTTCTGGTGGAAACCATTTCTTGGTTAAAAACGCGTACGTGTTAGTCTTCGGTATTATTGAAAATGGTCATTCATGGCTATTTTCGGCAAAATGGGGGTTGTGTGGCCATTGATCGTCGACCAGAGGCTCATACACCTCACCCCACATATGTTTCCTTGTCGTAGATCACATTTTTGGATTTCTGGTGGAGACCATTTCTTGGTCAAAAAACCGTAGGTGTTAGCCTTCGATATTATTGAAAATGGTCGTTCATGGCTATTTTCGACAAAAATGGGGGTTGTGTGGCCATTGATCATCGACCAGAGGCTCATACACCTCACCCCACATATGTTTCCTTGCCATAGATCACATTCTTGGATTTCTGGTGGAGACCATTTCTTGGTCAAAAACTCGTACGTGTTAGCCTTCGGTATTATTGAAAATGGTCGTTCATGGCTATTTTCGGCAAAATGGGGGTTCTGTGGCCATTGATCATCGACCAGAGGCTCGTACACCTCACCCCACATATGTTTCCTTGCCATAGATCACATTCTTGGATTTCTGGTGGAGACCATTTCTTGGTCAAAAATCCGTAGGTGTTAGCCTTCGGTATTATTGAAAATGGTCGTTCATGGCTATTTTCGGCAAAATGGGGGTTCTGTGGCCATTGATCATCGACCAGAGGCTCGTACACCTCACCCCACATATGTTTCCTTGCCATAGATCACATTCTTGGATTTCTGGTGGAGACCATTTCTTGGTCAAAAATCCGTAGGTGTTAGCCTTCGGTATTATTGAAAATGGTCGTTCATGGCTATTTTCGACAAAAATGGGGGTTGTGTGGCCATTGATCATCGACCAGAGGCTCATACACCTCACCCCACATATGTTTCCTCGCCATAGATCACATTCTTGGATTTCTGGTGGAGACCATTTCTTAGTCAAAAATCCGTAGGTCTTAGCCTCTAATATTATTGAAAATGGTCGCTCATGGCTATTTTCGGCAAAATGGGGGTTCTGTGGCCATTGATCGTCGACCAGACGCTCATACACCTCACCCCACATATGTTTCCTTGTCGTAGATCACATTCTTGGATTTCTGGTGGAGACCATTTCTTGGTCAAAAATCCGTAGGTGTTAGCCTTCGATATTATTGAAAATGGTCGTTCATGGCTATTTTCGACAAAAATGGGGGTTGTGTGGCCATTGATCATCGACCAGAGGCTCATACACCTCACCCCACATATGTTTCCTTGCCATAGATCACATTCTTGGATTTCTGGTGGAGACCATTTCTTGGTCAAAAATCTGTAGGTGTTAGCCTTCGGTATTATTGAAAATGGTCGTTCATGGCTATTTTCGACAAAAATGGGGGTTGTGTGGCCATTGATCATCGACCAGACGCTCATACACCTCACCCCACATATGTTTCCTTGCCATAGATCACATTCTTGGATTTCTGGTGGAGACCATTTCTTGGTCTAAAATCCGTAGGTGTTAGCCTCTAGTATTATTGAAAATGGTCGCTCATGGCTATTTTCAAGGTCGCTCATGGCTATTTTCATAAAAAATGGGGGTTGTGTGGCCATTTTCATCGACTAGAGGTTCATAAACCTCACCCCACATATGTTTCCTTGCCATAGATCACATTCTTGGATTTCTGGTGGAGACCATTTCTTGGTCAAAAATCCGTACGTGTTAGCCTTTGGTATTTTTGAAAATGGTCGTTCATGGCTTGGTCGATGATCAATGGCCACACAACCCCCATTTTTTATGAAAAATAGCCATGAGCGACCATTTTCAATAATACTAGAGGCTAACACCTACGGATTTTAGACCAAGAAATGGTCTCCACCAGAAATCCAAGAATGTGATCTATGGCAAGGAAACATATGTGGGGTGAGGTGTATGAGCGTCTGGTCGATGATCAATGGCCACACAACCCCCATTTTTGTCGAAAATAGCCATGAACGACCATTTTCAATAATACCGAAGGCTAACACCTACGGATTTTTGACCAAGAAATGGTCTCCACCAAAAATCCAAGAATGTGATCTATGGCAAGGAAACATATGTGGGGTGAGGTGTACGAGCCTCTGGTCGATGATCATTGGCCACACAACCCCCATTTTTGTCGAAAATAGCCATGAACGACCATTTTCAATAATATCGAAGGCTAACACCAACGGATTTTTGACCAAGAAATGGTCTCCACCAGAAATCCAAGAATGTGATCTACGACAAGGAAACATATGTGGGGTGAGGTGTATGAGCCTCTGGTCGACGATCAATGGCCACACAACCCCCATTTTGCCGAAAATAGCCATGAATGACCATTTTCAATAATATCGAAGGCTAACACCTACGGATTTTTGACCAAGAAATGGTCTCCACCAGAAATCCAAGAATGTGATCTACGACAAGGAAACATATGTGGGGTGAGGTGTATGAGCCTCTGGTCGACGATCAATGGCCACACAACCCCCATTTTGCCGAAAATAGCCATGAATGACCATTTTCAATAATACCGAAGGCTAACACGTACGAGTTTTTAACCAAGAAATGGTTTCCACTAGAAATCCAAGAATGTAATCTATGGCAAGGAAACATATGTGGGGTGAGGTGTATGAGCCTCTAGTCGATGATCAATGGCCACACAACCCCCATTTTTGTCGAAAATAGCCATGAGCGACCATTTTCAATAATACTAGAGGCTAACACCTACGGATTTTGGACCAAGAAAAGGTCTCCACCAGAAATCCAAGAATGTGATCTATGGCATGGAAACATATGTGGGGTGAGGTGTATGAGCGTCTGGTCGATGATCAATGGCCACACAACCCCCATTTTTGTCGAAAATAGCCATGAACGACCATTTTCAATAATACCGAAGGCTAACACCTACGGATTTTTGACCAAGAAATGGTCTCCACCAGAAATCCAAGAATGTGATCTATGGCAAGGAAACATATGTGGGGTGAGGTGTATGAGCCTCTAGTCGATGATCAATGGCCACACAACCCCATTTTTTTCGAAAATAGCCATGAATGACCATTTTCAAAAATACCAAAGGCTAACACGTACGGATTTTTGACCAAGAAATGGTCTCCACCAGAAATCCAAGAATGTGATCTATGGCAAGGAAACATATGTGGGGTGAGGTGTACGAGCCTCTGGTCGATGATCAATGGCCACACAACCCCCATTTTTGTCGAAAATAGCAATGAATGACCATTTTCAATAATACCGAAGGCTAACACGTACGAGTTTTTAACCAAGAAATGGTTTCCACCAGAAATCCAAGAATGTAATCTATGGCAAGGAAACATATGTGGGGTGAGGTGTATGAGCCTCTGGTCGATGATCAATGGCCACACAGCCCCCATTTTTTATGAAAATAGCCATGAGCGACCATTTTCAATAATACTAGAGGCTAAGACCTACGGATTTTTAACCAAGAAATGGTCTCCACCAGAAATCCAAGAATGTGATCTACGACAAGGAAACATATGTGGGGTGAGGTGTATGAGCGTCTGGTCGACGATCAATGGCCACACAACCCCCATTTTTGTCGAAAATAGCCATGAACGACCATTTTCAATAATACCAAAGGCTAACACCTACGGATTTTTGACCAAGAAATGGTCGGGGTGAGGTTTACGAGCCTCAGGTCGATGATCAATGGCCACACAACCCCCATTTTTTATGAAAATAGCCATGAGCGACCTTGAAAATAGCCATGAGCGACCATTTTCAATAATACTAGAGGCTAACACCTACGGATTTTAGACCAAGAAATGGTTTCCACCAGAAATCCAAGAATGTGATCTATGGCAAGGAAACATATGTGGGGTGAGGTGTATGAGCCTCTGGTCGACGATCAATGGCCACACAACCCCCATTTTGCCGAAAATAGCCATGAATGACCATTTTCAATAATACCGAAGGCTAACACCTACGGATTTTTGACCAAGAAATGGTCTCCACCAGAAATCCAAGAATGTGATCTATGGCAAGGAAACATATGTGGGGTGAGGTGTATGAGCCTCTGGTCGACGATCAATGGCCACACAACCCTATTTTTTGTCGAAAATAGCCATGAACGACCATTTTCAATGACACTGAAGGCTAACACCTACGGATTTTTGACCAAGAAATGGTCTCCACCATAAATCCAAGAATGTGATCTATGGCAAGGAAACATATGTGTAGTGAGGTGTATGAGCCTCTGGTCGAAGATCAATGGCCACACAACCCCCATTTTTGTCGAAAATAGCCATGAATGACCATTTTCAAAAATACCAAAGGCTAACACATTCGGATTTTTGCCCAAGAAATGGTCTCCACCAGAAATCCAAGAATGTGATCTATGGCAAGGAAACATATGTGGGGTGAGGTGTATGAGCCTCTGGTCGATGATCAATTGCCACACAACCCCCATTTTGTCGAAAATAGCCATGAACGACCATTTTCAATAATACCGAAGGCTAACACCTACGGATTTTTTACCAAGAAATGGTCTCCACCATAAATCCAAGAATGTGATCTATGGGAAGGAAACATATGTGTAGTGAGGTGTATGAGCGTCTGGTCGATGATCAATGGCCACACAACCCCCATTTTTGTCGAAAATAGCCATGAACGACCATTTTCAATAATACCGAAGGCTAACACCTACGGATTTTTGACCAAGAAATGGTCTCCACCAGAAATCCAAGAATGTGATCTATGGCAAGAAAACATATGTGGGGTGAGGTGTATGAGCCTCTGGTCGATGATCAATGGCCACACAACCCCCATTTTTGTCGAAAATAGCCATGAACGACTATTTTCAATAATATCGAAGGCTAACACCTACGGATTTTTGACCAAGAAATGGTCTCCACCAGAAATCCAAGAATGTGATCTACGACAAGGAAACATATGTGGGGTGAGGTGTATGAGCCTCTGGTCGATGATCAATGGTCACACAACCTCCATTTTCAATCATACCGAAGGGTAACACGTACGGATTTTTGACCAAGAAATGGTCTCCACCAGAAATCCAAGAATGCGATCTATGGCAAGGAAACATATGTGGGGTGAGGTGTATGAGCGTCTGGTCGATGATCAATGGCCACACAACCCCCATTTTTGTCGAAAATAGCCATGAACGACCATTTTCAATAATACCGAAAGCTAACACCTACGGATTTTTGACCAAGAAATGGTCTCCACCAGAAATCGAAGAATGTGATCTACGACAAGGAAACATATGTGGGGTGAGGTGTATGAGCCTCTGGTCGACGATCAATGGCCACACAACCCCCATTTTGCCGAAAATAGCCATGAACGACCATTTTCAATAATACCGAAGGCTAACACCTACGGATTTTTGACCAAGAAATGGTCTCCACCAGAAATCCAAGAATGTGATCTATGGCAAGGAAACATATGTGGGGTGAGGTGTATGAGCCTCTAGTCGATGATCAATGGCCACACAACCCCCATTTTTGTCGAAAATAGCCATGAATGACCATTTTCAAAAATACCAAAGGCTAACACGTACAGATTTTTGACAAAGAAATGGTCTCCACCAGAAATCAAAGAATGTGATCTATGGCAAGGAAACATATGTGGGTTGAGGTGTATGAGCGTCTGGTCGATGATCAATGGCCACACAACCCCCATTTTTGTCGAAAATAGCCATGAACGACCATTTTCAATAATATCGAAGGCTAACATCTACGGATTTTTGACCAAGAAATGGTCTCCACCAGAAATCCAAGAATGTGATCTACGACAAGGAAACATTTGTGGGGTGAGGTGTATGAGCCTCTGGTCGACGATCAATGGCCACACAACCCCCATTTTGCCGAAAATAGCCATGAATGACCATTTTCAATAATACCGAAGGCTAACACGTACGAGTTTTTAACCAAGAAATGGTTTCCACCAGAAATCCAAGAATGTGATCTATGGCAAGGAAACATATGTGGGGTGAGGTGTATGAGCCTCTAGTCGATGATCAATGGCCACACAACCCTAATTTTTGTCGAAAATAGCCATGAACGACCATTTTCAATAATACTAGAGGCTAACACCTACGGATTTTAGACCAAGAAATGGTCTCCACCAGAAATCCACGAATGTGATCTATGGCAAGGAAACATATGTGGGGTGAGGTGTATGAGCGTCTGGTCGATGATCAATGGCCACACAACCCCCATTTTTGTCGAAAATAGCCATGAACGACCATTTTCAATAATACCGAAGGCTAACACCTACGGATTTTTGACCAAGAAATGGTCTCCACCAGAAATCCAAGAATGTGATCTATGGCAAGGAAACATATGTGGGGTGAGGTGTATGAGCCTCTGGTCGATGATCAATGGCCACACAACCCCCATTTTTGTCGAAAATAGCCATGATCGACCATTTTCAATAATATCGAAGGCTAACACCTACGGATTTTTGACCAAGAAATGGTCTCCACCAGAAATCCAAGAATGTGATCTACGACAAGGAAACATATGTGGGGTGAGGTGTATGAGCCTCTGGTCGACGATCAATGGCCACACAACCCCCAGTTAGCCTTCGATATTATTGAAAATGGTCGTTCATGGCTATTTTCGACAAAAATGGGGGTTGTGTGGCCATTGATCATCGACTAGAGGCTCATACACCTCACCCCACATATGTTTCCTTGCCATAGATCACATTCTTGGATTTCTGGTGGAGACCATTTCTTGGTCAAAAATCCGTACGTGTTAGCCTTCGGTATTATTGAAAATGGTCGTTCATGGCTATTTTCGGCAAAATGGGGGTTCTGTGGCCATTGATCATCGACCAGACGCTCATACACCTCACCCCACATATGTTTCCTTGCCATAGATCACATTCTTGGATTTCTGGTGGAGACCATTTCTTGGTCTAAAATCCGTAGGTGTTAGCCTCTAGTATTATTGAAAATGGTCGCTCATGGCTATTTTCAAGGAAGCTCATGGCTATTTTCATAAAAAATTGGGGTTGTGCGGCCATTTATCATCGACCAGAGGCTCATAAACCTCACCCCACATATGTTTCCTTGCCATAGATTACATTCTTGGATTTCTGGTGGAAACCATTTCTTGGTTAAAAACTCGTACGTGTTAGCCATCGATATTATTGAAAATGGTCGTTCATGGCTATTTTCGACAAAAATGGGGGTTGTGTGGCCATTGATCATCGACTAGAGGCTCATACACCTCACCCCACATATGTTTCCTTGCCATAGATCACATTCTTGGATTTCTGGTGGAGACCATTTCTTGGTCAAAAATCCGTACGTGTTAGCCTTCGGTATTATTGAAAATGGTCGTTCATGGCTATTTTCGGCAAAATGGGGGTTCTGTGGCCATTGATCATCGACCAGACGCTCATACACCTCACCCCACATATGTTTCCTTGCCATAGATCACATTCTTGGATTTCTGGTGGAGACCATTTCTTGGTCTAAAATCCGTAGGTGTTAGCCTCTAGTATTATTGAAAATGGTCGCTCATGGCTATTTTCAAGGAAGCTCATGGCTATTTTCATAAAAAATTGGGGTTGTGCGGCCATTTATCATCGACCAGAGGCTCATAAACCTCACCCCACATATGTTTCCTTGCCATAGATTACATTCTTGGATTTCTGGTGGAAACCATTTCTTGGTTAAAAACTCGTACGTGTTAGCCATCGATATTATTGAAAATAGTCGTTCATGGCTATTTTCGACAAAAATGGGGGTTGTGTGGCCATTGATCATCGACCAGACGCTCATACACCTCACCCCACATATGTTTCCTTACCATAGATCACATTCTTGGATTTATGGTGGAGACCATTTCTTGGTCAAAAATCCGTAGGTGTTAGCCTTCGGTATTATTGAAAATGGTCGTTCATGGCTATTTTCGACAAAAATGGGGGTTGTGTGGCCATTGATCGTCGACCAGACGCTCATACACCTCACCCCACATATGTTTCCTTGCCATAGATTACATTCTTGGATTTATGGTGGAGACCATTTCTTGGTCAAAAATCCGTAGGTGTTAGCCTTCGGTATTATTGAAAATGGTCGTTCATGGCTATTTTCGGCAAAATGGGGGTTCTGTGGCAATTGATCATCGACCAGAGGCTCGTACACCTCACCCCACATATGTTTCCTTGCCATAGATCACATTCTTGGATTTCTGGTGGAGACCATTTCTTGGGCAAAAATCCGAATGTGTTAGCCTTTGGTATTTTTGAAAATGGTCATTCATGGCTATTTTCGACAAAAATGGGGGTTGTGTGGCCATTGATCTTCGACCAGAGGCTCATACACCTCACTACACATATGTTTCCTTGCCATAGATCACATTCTTGGATTTATGGTGGAGACCATTTCTTGGTCAAAAATTCGTAGGTGTTAGCCTTCAGTGTCATTGAAAATGGTCGTTCATGGCTATTTTCGACAAAAATTAGGGTTGTGTGGCCATTGATCGTCGACCAGAGGCTCATACACCTCACCCCACATATGTTTCCTTGTCATAGATCACATTCTTGGATTTCTGGTGGAGACCATTTCTTGGTCAAAAATCCGTAGGTGTTAGCCTTCGGTATTATTGAAAATGGTCATTCATGGCTATTTTCGGCAAAATGGGGGTTGTGTGGCCATTGATCGTCGACCAGAGGCTCATACACCTCACCCCACATATGTTTCCTTGCCATAGATCACATTCTTGGATTTCTGGTGGAAACCATTTCTTGGTCTAAAATCCGTAGGTGTTAGCCTCTAGTATTATTGAAAATGGTCGCTCATGGCTATTTTCAAGGTCGCTCATGGCTATTTTCATAAAAAAATGGGGGTTGTGTGGCCATTGATCATTGACCAGAGGCTCGTAAACCTCACCCCGACCATTTCTTGGTCAAAAATCCGTAGGTGTTAGCCTTTGGTATTATTGAAAATGGTCGTTAATGGCTATTTTCGACAAAAATGGGGGTTGTGTGGCCATTGATCGTCGACCAGACGCTCATACACCTCACCCCACATATGTTTCCTTGTCGTAGATCACATTCTTGGATTTCTGGTGGAGACCATTTCTTGGTTAAAAATCCATAGGTCTTAGCCTCTAGTATTATTGAAAATGGTCGCTCATGGCTATTTTCATAAAAAATGGGGGTTGTGTGGCCATTGATCATCGACCAGAGGCTCATACACCTCACCCCACATATGTTTCCTTGCCATATATTACATTCTTGGATTTCTGGTGGAAACCATTTCTTGGTTAAAAACTTGTACGTGTTAGCCTTCGGTATTATTGAAAATGGTCATTCATGGCTATTTTCGACAAAAATGGGGGTTGTGTGGCCATTGATCATCGACCAGAGGCTCGTACACCTCACCCCACATATGTTTCCTTGCCATAGATCACATTCTTGGATTTCTGGTGGAGACCATTTCTTGGTCAAAAATCCGTACGTGTTAGCCTTTGGTATTTTTGAAAATGGTCATTCATGGCTATTTTCGACAAAAATGGGGGTTGTGTGGCCATTGATCATCGACTAGAGGCTCATACACCTCACCCCACATATGTTTCCTTGCCATAGATCACATTCTTGGATTTCTGGTGGAGACCATTTCTTGGTCAAAAATCTGTAGGTGTTAGCCTTCGGTATTATTGAAAATGGTCGTTCATGGCTATTTTCGACAAAAATGGGGGTTGTGTGGCCATTGATCGTCGACCAGACGCTCATACACCTCACCCCACATATGTTTCCTTGCCATAGATTACATTCTTGGATTTATGGTGGAGACCATTTCTTGGTCAAAAATCCGTAGGTGTTAGCCTTCGGTATTATTGAAAATGGTCGTTCATGGCTATTTTCGGCAAAATGGGGGTTCTGTGGCAATTGATCATCGACCAGAGGCTCGTACACCTCACCCCACATATGTTTCCTTGCCATAGATCACATTCTTGGATTTCTGGTGGAGACCATTTCTTGGGCAAAAATCCGAATGTGTTAGCCTTTGGTATTTTTGAAAATGGTCATTCATGGCTATTTTCGACAAAAATGGGGGTTGTGTGGCCATTGATCTTCGACCAGAGGCTCATACACCTCACTACACATATGTTTCCTTGCCATAGATCACATTCTTGGATTTATGGTGGAGACCATTTCTTGGTCAAAAATTCGTAGGTGTTAGCCTTCAGTGTCATTGAAAATGGTCGTTCATGGCTATTTTCGACAAAAATTAGGGATGTGTGGCCATTGATCGTCGACCAGAGGCTCATACACCTCACCCCACATATGTTTCCTTGTCATAGATCACATTCTTGGATTTCTGGTGGAGACCATTTCTTGGTCAAAAATCCGTAGGTGTTAGCCTTCGGTATTATTGAAAATGGTCATTCATGGCTATTTTCGGCAAAATGGGGGTTGTGTGGCCATTGATCGTCGACCAGAGGCTCATACACCTCACCCCACATATGTTTCCTTGCCATAGATCACATTCTTGGATTTCTGGTGGAAACCATTTCTTGGTCTAAAATCCGTAGGTGTTAGCCTCTAGTATTATTGAAAATGGTCGCTCATGGCTATTTTCAAGGTCGCTCATGGCTATTTTCATAAAAAAATGGGGGTTGTGTGGCCATTGATCATTGACCAGAGGCTCGTAAACCTCACCCCGACCATTTCTTGGTCAAAAATCCGTAGGTGTTAGCCTTTGGTATTATTGAAAATGGTCGTTAATGGCTATTTTCGACAAAAATGGGGGTTGTGTGGCCATTGATCGTCGACCAGACGCTCATACACCTCACCCCACATATGTTTCCTTGTCGTAGATCACATTCTTGGATTTCTGGTGGAGACCATTTCTTGGTTAAAAATCCATAGGTCTTAGCCTCTAGTATTATTGAAAATGGTCGCTCATGGCTATTTTCATAAAAAATGGGGGTTGTGTGGCCATTGATCATCGACCAGAGGCTCATACACCTCACCCCACATATGTTTCCTTGCCATATATTACATTCTTGGATTTCTGGTGGAAACCATTTCTTGGTTAAAAACTTGTACGTGTTAGCCTTCGGTATTATTGAAAATGGTCATTCATGGCTATTTTCGACAAAAATGGGGGTTGTGTGGCCATTGATCATCGACCAGAGGCTCGTACACCTCACCCCACATATGTTTCCTTGCCATAGATCACATTCTTGGATTTCTGGTGGAGACCATTTCTTGGTCAAAAATCCGTACGTGTTAGCCTTTGGTATTTTTGAAAATGGTCATTCATGGCTATTTTCGACAAAAATGGGGGTTGTGTGGCCATTGATCATCGACTAGAGGCTCATACACCTCACCCCACATATGTTTCCTTGCCATAGATCACATTCTTGGATTTCTGGTGGAGACCATTTCTTGGTCAAAAATCTGTAGGTGTTAGCCTTCGGTATTATTGAAAATGGTCGTTCATGGCTATTTTCGACAAAAATGGGGGTTGTGTGGCCATTGATCATCGACCAGACGCTCATACACCTCACCCCACATATGTTTCCTTGCCATAGATCACATTCTTGGATTTCTGGTGGAGACCTTTTCTTGGTCCAAAATCCGTAGGTGTTAGCCTCTAGTATTATTGAAAATGGTCGCTCATGGCTATTTTCAAGGTCGCTCATGGCTATTTTAATAAAAAATGGGGGTTGTGTGGCCATTTATCATCGACTAGAGGCTCATACACCTCACCCTACATTTGTTTCCTTGCCATAGATTATATTCTTGGATTTCTGGTGGAAACCATTTCTTGGTTAAAAACTCGTACGTGTTAGCCTTCGGTATTATTGAAAATGGTCATTCATGGCTATTTTCGGCAAAATGGGGGTTGTGTGGCCATTGATCGTCGACCAGAGGCTCATACACCTCACCCCACATATGTTTCCTTGTCGTAGATCACATTCTTGGATTTCTGGTGGAGACCATTTCTTGGTCAAAAATCCGTATGTGTTAGCCTTCGATATTAATGAAAATGGTCATTCATGGCTATTTTCGGCAAAATGGGGGTTGTGTGGCCATTGATCGTCGACCAGAGGCTCATACACCTCACCCCACATATGTTTCCTTGTCGTAGATCACATTCTTGGATTTCTGGTGGAGACCATTTCTTGGTCAAAAATCCGTAGGTGTTAGCCTTCGATATTATTGAAAATGGTCGTTCATGGCTATTTTCGACAAAAATGGGAGTTGTGTGGCCAATGATCATCGACCAGACGCTCATACACCTCACCCCACATATGTTTCCTTGCCATAGATCACATTCTTGGATTTCTGGTGGAGACCATTTCTTGGTTAAAAATCCATAGGTCTTAGCCTCTAGTATTATTGAAAATGGTCGCTCATGGCTATTTTCATAAAAAATGGGGGTTGTGTGGCCATTGATCATCGACCAGAGGCTCATACACCTCACCCCACATATGTTTCCTTGCCATATATTACATTCTTGGATTTCTGGTGGAAACCATTTCTTGGTTAAAAACTTGTACGTGTTAGCCTTCGGTATTATTGAAAATGGTCATTCATGGCTATTTTCGACAAAAATGGGGGTTGTGTGGCCATTGATCATCGACCAGAGGCTCGTACACCTCACCCCACATATGTTTCCTTGCCATAGATCACATTCTTGGATTTCTGGTGGAGACCATTTCTTGGTCAAAAATCCGTACGTGTTAGCCTTTGGTATTTTTGAAAATGGTCATTCATGGCTATTTTCGACAAAAATGGGGGTTGTGTGGCCATTGATCATCGACTAGAGGCTCATACACCTCACCCCACATATGTTTCCTTGCCATAGATCACATTCTTGGATTTCTGGTGGAGACCATTTCTTGGTCAAAAATCTGGAGGTGTTAGCCTTCGGTATTATTGAAAATGGTCGTTCATGGCTATTTTCGACAAAAATGGGGGTTGTGTGGCCATTGATCATCGACCAGACGCTCATACACCTCACCCCACATATGTTTCCTTGCCATAGATCACATTCTTGGATTTCTGGTGGAGACCTTTTCTTGGTCCAAAATCCGTAGGTGTTAGCCTCTAGTATTATTGAAAATGGTCGCTCATGGCTATTTTCAAGGTCGCTCATGGCTATTTTAATAAAAAATGGGGGTTGTGTGGCCATTTATCATCGACTAGAGGCTCATACACCTCACCCTACATATGTTTCCTTGCCATAGATTATATTCTTGGATTTCTGGTGGAAACCATTTCTTGGTTAAAAACTCGTACGTGTTAGCCTTCGGTATTATTGAAAATGGTCATTCATGGCTATTTTCGGCAAAATGGGGGTTGTGTGGCCATTGATCGTCGACCAGAGGCTCATACACCTCACCCCACATATGTTTCCTTGTCGTAGATCACATTCTTGGATTTCTGGTGGAGACCATTTCTTGGTCAAAAATCCGTATGTGTTAGCCTTCGATATTAATGAAAATGGTCATTCATGGCTATTTTCGGCAAAATGGGGGTTGTGTGGCCATTGATCGTCGACCAGAGGCTTATACACCTCACCCCACATATGTTTCCTTGTCGTAGATCACATTCTTGGATTTCTGGTGGAGACCATTTCTTGGTCAAAAATCCGTAGGTGTTAGCCTTCGATATTATTGAAAATGGTCGTTCATGGCTATTTTCGACAAAAATGGGAGTTGTGTGGCCAATGATCATCGACCAGACGCTCATACACCTCACCCCACATATGTTTCCTTGCCATAGATCACATTCTTGGATTTCTGGTGGAGACCATTTCTTGGTCTAAAATCCGTAGGTGTTAGCCTCTAATTGTTGGAGACTTGTTCTCAAATGCTATAAGAACAAGGCAACATAAAAAATGTTAATCGGTCAAGCCCTTCGTCCTACGAAGCATTATTCCCCTTAGGATATAATGGTTTTCGGACGAAGGTTATGAAGGGCATACCTTCATAAATACATTACATAATGACGAAGAATGAATTATAAGGAATACAAAGGTTTACATAGATAATTATACATTATTATTATATATAAATGGAAATAACATTGAATTACAAATGTACCTTCAACTTGAAGGAGATGAAAGTACAAGCGTGACGCAAAAGTGAATGCCCAGTCCGCGTGAACAGTACGGGGGTACTGTTCACCTATTTATAGGCACGGGGCACAACCCATACAAAATTACATTCATGCCCTTTACATTTGATAATAATTCTATAGTAATCTGTCGAGGTCTAAATAGCCTTTTCATCTTTAAGTCGGTTTCACATTTTGTTGCTACGCCGAAGCTTTCCTGCTCACACCTTCGGCGCTGTATCAACCTTCGTATTACTCTGGTCTACTGTGATGTCGACTTGAATCCGAAGATACCTGTTCACACATTATACTCCAGAAATACTGTTAAATCCTGTTTTTGAGGACCTTCGGAAGCCGAAGGCCCCCAACAGTAGCCCCTCGCAATATTAATTTGTTTGAAATAATAAATTTAGATTGCGAAATGGACGAAGGCTTTTCGCCGAAGGTCCGAAAAAACACCTTCCCTTTGCTAGAATAGCAACATTCACTGACAAGCGGGGTCTTTCAATTTTCAACGCATTGGGCGTATAAATACGGTCATACCGCAAACTCATTTGGCACGCTCTCTTGTCACTTGCTCTCGCTCACTCGATTTTTAGCTTTTGCGCACTAAGATTTTCTGAGCTTTTAGTTTTGAAGCTTCGGCTTTGAAAACAGTTTTTTAGTATTTCCGAAGATGTCTGGAGATAAGAAAGCTGCTGCTGAGACGAAGCTGACTCTTGACGAAGAGAAAAACTTGGGGTTTCTTATAGCGATGTCGAAGACAAACACAGAAAAAATTACCAAGGAAATTCTAGAAGGCTTGTCTGAGGATACTGGTGACAGTGACAGTTATGATGTGGACAGCGGTAGTGAAGACTCCGAAGATCGTCCCTGGCGACCAAGCCATTCAGTTTATGGTAAATCAACTATCAAAGAGAATCATCTTGTCAACATGAGAGGAAGGTATTTCCGGGATTTGTCCATTGTGAGGGCCGACGAAGGGGAGAAGACTTGTCCACACCCTGAAGAAAATGAAGTCGTAGTGTACCGAAGCTTTTTGAAAGCTGGGCTACGATTTCCCTTGAGTAGCTTCGTCGTGGAGGTGTTGAAAATCTTCGATGTCTATCTTCATCAACTTACTCCTGAGGCAATTATAAGGCTGAATATCTTCGTGTGGGCCGCTAGAAGCCAAGGTCTGAAGCCTGATGCAAAAAGCTTCTGCAATATACACGAATTATCATATGAAACGAAACCTTGGGGCAAAGAACAGTACCATAATAATTTTGGCTGCTACAGTTTCGTTTCTCGGTCCGGGGCAAGCTGTCCCGTACCAACCTTTCGGAAGAGATGGCCCGGCGACTGGATGACAGAATGGTTCTATGTGAAGAATGACCTATCAGTACGAGAAGATATCAAAGGTATAATTATGCGTCCTATTTGGCAAAGCTTCGGCCTTCGGAGGCCGAAGGTTGAAATGAGTGAAGCTGCTGAAGAATGCCAGAGGGCCTTCGGCGTTATCTGCTCTTTTATTGGAACAAGAGATTTAGTACAAGAGCATATTGCCTTCCGGGTGTGGCCGCTCGCGGAGAAGTGGGAAATGCCACAAGAAACCATAAAAGAGGCCGACGAAGGTGGACTTGTGAGACTGAAGTACACCTTCAAGTTCGGAGATAAATTTGCTGAGCCAGATGATGACTGGTTAAAGAGCATTGAAAATTTAAGTGATGAGCTGCTTGGTGCTTATTCGAAGGCCGAAGATACTGCGATGTCAGCAGCCTTCGGAGGCCGAAAAAAGAAGAGGCTGAATCGGGTATTTGATGCAATTGGGTTTGTCTACCCTGACTATTGCTATCCTGTTCGAAGGCAGAAGAGAAAAAACACAACCTCTGCAAAAGAAGAAGCTGCAACTGCTCCTAGCGAGCCAGAACCTGAAAGAAAGAAGATAAAGGTCCTCACGCACCGGCCGCGCTATATCGAGCCAGCTTCGGTGCCGGAGTTTACAGGAAAATCTTCTTCGGCCACCGAGGTTAAAAAGCCAACCAATCCAGCCACGCCGCCAGCAGCTGCAGAAATAACTGAAACGCCAAAAAGGATAGAACTGGAAGAACCGAAGATTTTGCTACCGGAAACCAAAGAAGTGGCCGAAGCGCCATCCACAGAAAAAATTGAAGAAGTGGAAAAACCAACTGAAGAAAAAGTACCAGAAATTGTGAGTCCTGCAGCAAATGTTGAGACAATAAAAAATCAAAAAGTGCCAGTAGTGACTCCGAAAAGAAAGAGAATGGCTAATGTGCTAGATGTACTGGAAACAATCAAATCCTCAAGCACACCTTCGAAAAAGGCTGCTGCCACTCCTAAAACAGCAACTGAAATTTCTGATACAAAAACTCCAGAGCAGGAAACTGAAGCCGAAGCTGAGTCCTCAGAGCCCGTAAAGATAAAATCCTTGGAAACTGAGGAAGAAAAAATAACAAAGCCAATTTCTGTTGAAGAAATCGGTGACGTTGTCCCCGAAGCGTCCTCCAAAGTTCGTGATTATATTGTTCGTCATGCTTCGGGGAAAAAACTATCAGAAAAAGAAGAGCGAGAGGCCCAGCACTACGCCCAAAAACTGAAGTATCCAAAGGGGGCGTTAATATTCAATGGTAGTGGAGAAGAAGACTTTTTGTATTGTCTCCCTGACAGCAAGGAAATTTCTGTTTGCCGGGAGATGAGCAAGAGCTTCGGATTCCCAACCTTAGAAGACGGGCTCTCGGTGTTGTCGAAGAACGATCTGGCCGACAGCCTGGCCTATAATAGCTTAAAGGTGCGACAAATGGGATCCTTGTATTCTTTGTTGATACCAAAAAATCTTTTGTTTGTTTAAATTTATTGAAACACACATATTTTTCTTTGCAGGGCCTGATACTTAGCAATGCCCTTAGGGCACAAAAAGATGCTGAAGACGAAGGGTGTGCTATAGCCCTGAGCAACCTTCGTTCCGAAGTAATTGAACTGAGGAACGAAGGCCTCGAAAAAGATAAAATATTACACTCATTGCTAAATAAAATAAAGGAAGACGAAGCTGCTTTCAAGGGTCAAGCTGAAGCTCAGAAGCGCGAAATTGAAGATCTTCGGAAACAACTGGCCAGAGCCAGGGAAGAATGCATACTTGAAGAAACAAGGCGAGAACTCAGCGACCAGTGGGCAGATCACTTAGAAGTAACTGTTGAAGAGCTTCGTTCATTCAAGAAGAGATGTTATAACAAATCTATAGAATGTGTTAAGAAGCTGAAAGGTAGCTTCGCCAGGGTCGGCGCCTTCTCAAGTGAAGAAAACTTTATGAGAGGCAATCCCGAAGGTCCCATTGAATGGATCGGCCACGAAGCTGAAGCCTTCGAAGAAATTTTAAATAGCCGTGGGGATATATGTGCTTTCTCTGGGGCCAGAGGAATTGCCACCATTTTAGAGAAGAAGGGCTGCGAACATGTAAAAATTTTAGCACAATCCGAAGCTGCTTTGTCCTTTGAAGATGCAAGAGATCCTTCGGCCGAAGCAAGCATGATCGGTGGAAAGTTTTTTACCGATATCTGGGATAATGGTGGCCGAGAAATGGCAGGAGAAATCATTCAAAAAAGTGAAAAGGGCATTCACGATGCTAGAGAAGTGGCTAAGGCTGCTGAAAAGAGCGCAGAGCCCGAAGGTCAATTAGGTATTAACTAATAGTTTTTATTGTGTTGTAATTTTTGGTTTTAAGCTTCGTTTGCCATTTGTAATAGCAGCATTGCCGTATCCTATCCTTCAGATCCTGCTAAAGCGTCTCCAGGCCCTCAGCCGAAAGGAGACGACGAAATTAAAAAGATGGCCGAAGCAATCATGGACGAAGTCGTCAATCGGCTCCTGAATGAGGCTGCAGAAGTTGTTCTGAGAGAAGATTAAATACTATTGTAAATTAAACTTCTGAAATGTGATATATTGTAACATTTTGTAATCCTGAATGTAATATACCCATTTTTATTGCTCAATTCTTTACGATGCATGAAACTTTACACGTACCGCTTTTTGAGTCTTTGACGAAAAAACACCTTCCCTTCTTTTCATGCTTCGTGAAGAGGAATTTTTCTTTGTCACAACAATATCCAGTGTTCTGATGAATAATATCCAGGCTTCTTGAAAATGTTCTCTGAAGCTACTTAGCATGATTTTCCCCTTTCAAAACATTCTTCCGAAGATCGATGTCATGTCCCCTTCTTGTTCCATATGCAACATGATGTATGATGCTTATGTTATGCGAAATGATGCGATGATGTTATGCTGAGTAAGATGGTGTTTATTCCGAAGATACACACGTTCCTGCGACAAAACACATAATATTTTTTTTACTATAAGCCTCCCTTAGGAGCTTCTTCGCCTTTTACTTCAGCGGAATCAGCGTTGACTTTTCGCTGTAAGCTCAGCATTCCCTTAGGAACGACTTTGGAGCTTCTTCGCCTTTACTTTTGGCGGAATCAGCGTTGACTTTTCGCTGTAAGCTCTGCATTCCCTTAGGAACGACTTTGGAGCTTCTTCGCCTTTACTTTTGGCGGAATCAGCGTTGAATTTTCGCTGTAAGCTCTGCATTCCCTTAGGAACGACTTTGGAGCAAAAAACCTACACTGCGCTCCCTTTGGAACGACTTTTTTGTGACTTCGGCAGACTAACTCTGCGTTCCTTAGAACGACTTTTTGTTGCTTCGAAGAATTTTCGATAGTCCGAAGGTCCTCTTTGTTATCACAAGTCTTTAAACTTCAACAATTTAAGCCTGTGAAAAATATATTTTCCCTGTGGGAATCAACGAAACTATTTACATGAAACCTAAACAATGTCCTTTATTACAGAAAATAAAACTGAATGAAAAAGATTGCTATTAAGGTAGGATATTTGTCAATAGATGTGCTTTGACTCTGGCACAGTGCTGTTGACTGTACGAGCTTCGGACTGCTCTCTGAAGTCCCTTTGGTGTGGAGCATACTGGCTCCCTTCTGGCTGCTGGCCTTGTTGCAACGGAGGTGGAGGCGGAGGCTGTTGCCAGGAAGCTTGAGGTTGACTCGCCGAAGCAACAGAAACTGCAGGGTGGTTGCCCACATATTCTGGGATGTAGGGCGAATGATACGAAGCTGTATGCATGACCTGCTTCGGCTGAGCTTGTTGCGCTGCGGCTTCGGCTATTTCCTTTTGCTTCTGGATGGTAACATGACACATCCTGGTGGTATGGCCTTTGTTCTCACCGCAGAATAAGCAAAAGATTCTTCTCTGCTGATCGCCAAATCTTCCTCCGAAGCCCCTGGCACCTCTGCCTCTTGGAGCTGGTGGTCGGAAGGGGCCTTGCTGTTGCCCCGAAGCCTGTGAGGAACATTGTGGCCTTTGCTGTTGGCTCCCCTTATCATCATTTTGTGTAGAGTTATGAATTGATCTAACATGCCTCGGGTAAAACCTCCCACCGAAGCCCCTGGTCATTTCAGAAAACCTGAAAGCCTCCTCCCTTCTTTGGCGAAAATCGTTATCGGCCCGAATCTACTCGTCCATCTTCTGGAGAAGCTTCTCCAAAGTTTGAGGAGGCTTCCTAGCGAAGTACTGAGCTGACGGTCCTGGCCGAAGCCCCTTGATCATGGCCTCAATGACAATTTCATTGGGCACCGTTGGTGCTTGTGCCCTCAAACGCAAGAACCTTCGGACATAGGCCTGAAGGTATTCTTCGTGATCCTGGGTGCACTGGAACAGAGCCTGAGCAGTAACCGGTTTCGTCTGAAACCCTTGGAAGCTAGTTAACAACAGGTCCTTCAGCTTCTGCCATGAAGTGATCATTCCTGGTCGAAGGGAGGAATACCAGGTTTGAGCAACACTCCTGACAGCCATAACAAAAGATTTGGCCATGACCGCAGCATTTCCACCATACGAAGATACTATTGCTTCGTAGCTCATCAAAAACTGCTGAGGTGTTCAAAAAACTCAAAGAGTGGAAGTGAGTTCACCGGAGGACGGCGCCAATGTTGGAGACTTGTTCTCAAATGCTATAAGAACAAGGCAACATAAAAAATGTTAATCGGTCAAGCCCTTCGTCCTACGAAGCATTATTCCCCTTAGGATATAATGGTTTTCGGACGAAGGTTATGAAGGGCATACCTTCATAAATACATTACATAATGACGAAGAATGAATTATAAGGAATACAAAGGTTTACATAGATAATTATACATTATTATTATATATAAATGGAAATAACATTGAATTACAAATGTACCTTCAACTTGAAGGAGATGAAAGTACAAGCGTGACGCAAAAGTGAATGCCCAGTCCGCGTGAACAGTACGGGGGTACTGTTCACCTATTTATAGGCACGGGGCACAACCCATACAAAATTACATTCATGCCCTTTACATTTGATAATAATTCTATAGTAATCTGTCGAGGTCTAAATAGCCTTTTCATCTTTAAGTCGGTTTCACATTTTGTTGCTACGCCGAAGCTTTCCTGCTCACACCTTCGGCGCTGTATCAACCTTCGTATTACTCTGGTCTACTGTGATGTCGACTTGAATCCGAAGATACCTGTTCACACATTGTACTCCAGAAATACTGTTAAATCCTGTTTTTGAGGACCTTCGGAAGCCGAAGGCCCCCAACACTAATATTATTGAAAATGGTCGCTCATGGCTATTTTCAAGGTCGCTCATGGCTATTTTCATAAAAAATGGGGGTTGTGTGGCCATTTATCATCGACTAGAGGCTCATAAACCTCACCCCACATATGTTTCCTTGCCATAGATCACATTCTTGGATTTCTGGTGGAGACCATTTCTTGGTCAAAAATCTGTAGGTGTTAGCCTTCGGTATTATTGTAAATGATCGTTCATGGCTATTTTCGACAAAAATGGGGGTTGTGTGGCCATTGATCATCGACCAGAGGCTCGTCCACCTCACCCCCCATATTTTCCTTGCAATAGATCACATTCTAGGATTTTTGGTGGAGACCATTTCTTGGTCTAAAATCCGTAGGTGTTAGCCTCTAGTATTATTGAAAATGGTCGCTCATGGCTATTTTCAAGGTCGCTCATGGCTATTTTCATAAAAAATGGGGGTTGTGTGGCCATTTATCATCGACTAGAGGCTCATAGACCTCACCCCACATATGTTTCCTTGCCATAGATTACATTCTTGGATTTCTGGTGGAAACCATTTCTTGGTTAAAAACTCGTACGTGTTAGCCTTCGGTATTATTGAAAATGGTCATTCATGGCTATTTTCGGCAAAATGGGGGTTGTGTGGCCATTGATCGTCGACCAGAGGCTCATACACCTCACCCCACATATGTTTCCTTGTCGTAGATCACATTCTTGGATTTCTGGTGGAGACCATTTCTTGGTCAAAAATCCGTAGGTGTTAGCCTTCGGTATTATTGAAAATGGTCGTTCATGGCTATTTTCGACAAAATGGGGGTTGTGTGGCAATTGATCATCGACCAGAGGCTCATACACCTCACCCCACATATGTTTCCTTGCCATAGATCACATTCTTGGATTTATGGTGGAGACCATTTCTTGGTCAAAAATCCGTACGTGTTAGCCTTTGGTATTTTTGAAAATGGTCATTCATGGCTATTTTCGACAAAAATGGGGGTTGTGTGGCCATTGATCATCGACTAGAGGCTCATACACCTCACCCCACATATGTTTCCTTGCCATAGATCACATTCTTGGATTTCTAGTGGAGACCATTTCTTGGTCAAAAATCCGTAGGTGTTAGCCTTCGGTATTATTGTAAATGGTCATTCATGGCTATTTTCGACAAAAATGGGAGTTGTGTGGCCATTGATCATCGACCAGAGGCTCATACACCTCACCCCACATATGTTTCCTTGCCATAGATCACATTCTTGGATTTCTGGTGGAGACCATTTCTTGGTCAAAAATCCGTAGGTCTTAGCCTCTAGTATTATTGAAAATGGTCTCTCATGGCTATTTTCATAAAAATTGGGGGTTGTGTGGCCATTGATCATCGACCAGAGGCTCGTACACCTCACCCCATATATGTTTCCTTGCCATAGATCACATTCTTGGATTTCTGGTGGAGACCATTTCTTGGTCAAAAATCCGTAGGTGTTAGCCTTCGATATTATTGAAAATGGTCGTTCATGGCTATTTTCGACAAAAATGGGGGTTGTGTGGCCATTGATCATCGACCAGAGGCTCATACACCTCACCCCACATATGTTTCCTTGCCATAGATCACATTCTTGGATTTCTGGTGGAGACCATTTCTTGGTCAAAAATCCGTAGGTCTTAGCCTCTAGTATTATTGAAAATGGTCTCTCATGGCTATTTTCATAAAAATTGGGGGTTGTGTGGCCATTGATCATCGACCAGAGGCTCGTACACCTCACCCCATATATGTTTCCTTGCCATAGATCACATTCTTGGATTTCTGGTGGAGACCATTTCTTGGTCAAAAATCCGTAGGTGTTAGCCTTCGATATTATTGAAAATGGTCGTTCATGGCTATTTTCGACAAAAATGGGGGTTGTGTGGCCATTGATCATCGACCAGAGGCTCATACACCTCACCCCACATATGTTTCCTTGCCATAGATCACATTCTTGGATTTCTGGTGGAGACCATTTCTTGGTCAAAAATCCGTAGGTCTTAGCCTCTAATATTATTGAAAATGGTCGCTCATGGCTATTTTCATAAAAAAATGGGGGTTGTGTGGCCATTTATCATCGACTAGAGGCTCATAAATCTCACCCCACATATGTTTCCTTGCCATAGATCACATTCTTGGATTTCTGGTGGAGACCATTTCTTGGTCAAAAATCCGTAGGTGTTAGCCTTCGGTATTATTGAAAATGGTCGTTCATGGCTATTTTCGACAAAAATGGGGGTTGTGTGGCCATTGATCATCGACCAGACGCTCATACACCTCACCCCACATATGTTTCCTTGCCATAGATCACATTCTTGGATTTCTGGTGGAGACCATTTCTTGGTCTAAAATCCGTAGGTGTTAGCCTCTAGTATTATTGAAAATGGTCGCTCATGGCTATTTTCAAGGTCGCTCATGGCTATTTTCATACAAATGGGGGTTGTGTGGCCATTTATCATCGACTAGAGGCTCATAAACCTCACCCCACATATGTTTCCTTGCCATAGATTACATTCTTGGATTTCTGGTGGAAACCATTTCTTGGTTAAAAACTCGTACGTGTTAGCCTTCTGTATTATTGAAAATGGTCATTCATGGCAATTTTCGGCAAAATGGGGGTTGTGTGGCCATTGATCGTCGACCAGAGGCTCATACACCTCACCCCACATATGTTTCCTTGTCGTAGATCACATTCTTGGATTTCTGGTGGAGACCATTTCTTGGTCAAAAATCCGTAGGTGTTAGCCTTCGATATTATTGAAAATGGTCGTTCATGGCTATTTTCGACAAAAATGGGGGTTGTGTGGCCATTGATCATCGACCATAGGCTCATACACCTCACCCCACATATGTTTCCTTGCCATAGATCACATTCTTGGATTTCTGGTGGAGACCATTTCTTGGTCAAAAATCCGTAGGTGTTAGCCTTCGGTATTATTGTAAATGGTCATTCATGGCTATTTTCGACAAAAATGGGGGTTGTGTGGCCATTGATCATCGACGAGAGGCTCATACACCTCACCCCACATATGTTTCCTTGCCATAGATCACATTCTTGGATTTCTGGTGGAGACCATTTCTTGGTCAAAAATCCGTAGGTCTTTGCCTCTAGTATTATTGAAAATGGTCGCTCATGGCTATTTTCATAAAAAATGGAGGTTGTGTGGCCATTGATCATCGACCAAGCCATGAACGACCATTTTCAAAAATACCAAAGGCTAACACGTACGGATTTTTGACCAAGAAATGGTCTCCACCAGAAATCCAAGAATGTGATCTATGGCAAGGAAACATATGTGGGGTGAGGTTTATGAACCTCTAGTCGATGAAAATGGCCACACAACCCCCATTTTTTATGAAAATAGCCATGAGCGACCTTGAAAATAGCCATGAGCGACCATTTTCAATAATACTAGAGGCTAACACCTACGGATTTTAGACCAAGAAATGGTCTCCACCAGAAATCCAAGAATGTGATCTATGGCAAGGAAACATATGTGGGGTGAGGTGTATGAGCGTCTGGTCGATGATCAATGGCCACACAACCCCCATTTTTGTCGAAAATAGCCATGAACGACCATTTTCAATAATACCGAAGGCTAACACCTACAGAATTTTGACCAAGAAATGGTCTCCACCAGAAATCCAAGAATGTGATCTATGGCAAGGAAACATATGTGGGGTGAGGTGTATGAGCCTCTGGTCGATGATCAATGGCCACACAACCCCCATTTTTGTCGAAAATAGCCATGAACGACCATTTTCAATAATATCGAAGGCTAACACCTACGGATTTTTGACCAAGAAATGGTCTCCACCAGAAATCCAAGAATGTGATCTACGACAAGGAAACATATGTGGGGTGAGGTGTATGAGCCTCTGGTCGACGATCAATGGCCACAGAACCCCCATTTTGCCGAAAATAGCCATGAGCGACCATTTTCAATAATATTAGAGGCTAAGACCTACGGATTTTTGACCAAGAAATGGTCTCCACCAGAAATCCAAGAATGTGATCTATGGCGAGGAAACATATGCGGGGTGAGGTGTATGAGCCTCTGGTCGATGATCAATGGCCACACAACCCCCATTTTTGTCGAAAATAGCCATGAACGACCATTTTCAATAATACCGAAGGCTAACACCTACGGATTTTTGACCAAGAAATGGTCTCCACCAGAAATCCAAGAATGTGATCTATGGCAAGGAAACATATGTGGGGTGAGGTGTACGAGCCTCTGGTCGATGATCAATGGCCACAGAACCCCCATTTTGCCGAAAATAGCCATGAACGACAATTTTCAATAATACCGAAGGCTAACACCTACGAATTTTTGACCAAGAAATGGTCTCCACCAGAAATCCAAGAATGTGATCTATGGCAAGGAAACATATGTGGGGTGAGGTGTACGAGCCTCTGGTCGAAGATCAATGGCCACAGAACCCCCATTTTGCCAAAAATAGCCATGAACGACCATTTTCAATAATACCGAAGGCTAACACGTACGAGTTTTTGACCAAGAAATGGTCTCCACCAGAAATCCAAGAATGTGATCTATGGCAAGGAAACATATGTGGGGTGAGGTGTATGAGCCTCTGGTCGATGATCAATGGCCACACAACCCCCATTTTTGTCGAAAATAGCCATGAACGACCATTTTCAATAATATCGAAGGCTAACACCTACGGTTTTTTGACCAAGAAATGGTCTCCACCAGAAATCCAAGAATGTGATCTACGACAAGGAAACATATGTGGGGTGAGGTGTATGAGCCTCTGGACGACGATCAATGGCCACACAACCCCCATTTTGCCGAAAATAGCCATGAATGACCATTTTCAATAATACCGAAGGCTAACACGTACGCGTTTTAACCAAGAAATGGTTTCCACCAGAAATCCAAGAATGTAATCTATGGCAAGGAAACATATGTGGGGTGAGGTTTATGAGCCTCTAGTCGATGATAAATGGCCACACAACCCCCATTTTTTATGAAAATAGCCATGAGCGACCTTGAAAATAGCCATGAGCGACCATTTTCAATAATACTAGAGGCTAACACCTACGGATTTTAGACCAAGAAATGGTCTCCACCACAAATCCAAGAATGTGATCTATGGCAAGGAAACAAATGTGGGGTGAGGTGTATGAGCGTCTGGTCGATGATCAATGGCCACACAACCCCCATTTTTGTCGAAAATAGCCATGAACGACCATTTTCAATAATACCGAAGGCTAACACCTACGGATTTTTGACCAAGAAATGGTCTCCACCAGAAATCCAAGAATGTGATCTATGGCAAGTAAACATATGTGGGGTGAGGTGTATGAGCCTCTAGTCGATGATCAATGGCCACACAACCCCCATTTTTGTCGAAAATAGCCATGAATGACCATTTTCAAAAATACCAAAGGCTAACACGTATGGATTTTTGACCAAGAAATGGTCTCCACCAGGAATCCAAGAATGTGATCTATGGCAAGGAAACATATGTGGGGTGAGGTGTATGATCCTCTGGTCGATGATCAATGGCCACACAACCCCCATTTTGCCGAAAATAGCCATGAACGACCATTTTCAATAATACCGAAGGCTAACACGTACGAGTTTTTAACCAAGAAATGGTCTCCACTAGAAATCCAAGAATGTGATCTATGGCAAGGAAACATATGTGGGGTGAGGTTTATGAGCCTCTAGGTGATGATAAATGGCCACACAACCCCCATTTTTTATGAAAATATCCATGAGCGACCATTTTCAATAATACTAGAGGCTAAGACCTACGGATTTTAGACCAAGAAATGGTCTCCACCAGAAATCCAAGAATGTGATCTATGGAAAGGAAACATATGTGGGTGAGGTGTATGAGCATCTGGTCGATGATCAATGGCCACACACCCCCATTTTTGTCAAAAATAGCCATGAACGACCATTTTCAATAATACCGAAGGCTAACACCTACGGATTTTTGACCAAGAAATGGTCTCCACCAGAAATCCAAGAATGTGATCTATGGCAAGGAAACATATGTGGGGTGAGGTGTATGAGCCTCTAGTCGATGATCAATGGCCACACAACCCCCATTTTTGTCGAAAATAGCCATGAACGACCATTTTCAATAATACCGAAGGCTAACACCTACGGATTTTCGACCAAGAAATGGTCTCCACCAGAAATCCAAGAATGTGATCTATGGCAAGGAAACATATGTTAGCCTTCGATATTATTGAAAATGGTCGTTCATGGCTATTTTCGACAAAAATGGGGGTTGTGTGGCCATTGATCATCGACCAGAGGCTCATACACCTCACCCCACATATGTTTCCTTGCCATAGATCACATTCTTGGATTTCTGGTGGAGACCATTTCTTGGTCAAAAATCCGTAGGTCTTAGCCTCTAATATTATTGAAAATGGTCGCTCATGGCTATTTTCATAAAAAAATGGGGGTTGTGTGGCCATTTATCATCGACTAGAGGCTCATAAATCTCACCCCACATATGTTTCCTTGCCATAGATCACATTCTTGGATTTCTGGTGGAGACCATTTCTTGGTCAAAAATCCGTAGGTGTTAGCCTTCGGTATTATTGAAAATGGTCGTTCATGGCTATTTTCGACAAAAATGGGGGTTGTGTGGCCATTGATCATCGACCAGACGCTCATACACCTCACCCCACATATGTTTCCTTGCCATAGATCACATTCTTGGATTTCTGGTGGAGACCATTTCTTGGTCTAAAATCCGTAGGTGTTAGCCTCTAGTATTATTGAAAATGGTCGCTCATGGCTATTTTCAAGGTCGCTCATGGCTATTTTCATACAAATGGGGGTTGTGTGGCCATTTATCATCGACTAGAGGCTCATAAACCTCACCCCACATATGTTTCCTTGCCATAGATTACATTCTTGGATTTCTGGTGGAAACCATTTCTTGGTTAAAAACTCGTACGTGTTAGCCTTCTGTATTATTGAAAATGGTCATTCATGGCAATTTTCGGCAAAATGGGGGTTGTGTGGCCATTGATCGTCGACCAGAGGCTCATACACCTCACCCCACATATGTTTCCTTGTCGTAGATCACATTCTTGGATTTCTGGTGGAGACCATTTCTTGGTCAAAAATCCGTAGGTGTTAGCCTTCGATATTATTGAAAATGGTCGTTCATGGCTATTTTCGACAAAAATGGGGGTTGTGTGGCCATTGATCATCGACCATAGGCTCATACACCTCACCCCACATATGTTTCCTTGCCATAGATCACATTCTTGGATTTCTGGTGGAGACCATTTCTTGGTCAAAAATCCGTAGGTGTTAGCCTTCGGTATTATTGTAAATGGTCATTCATGGCTATTTTCGACAAAAATGGGGGTTGTGTGGCCATTGATCATCGACGAGAGGCTCATACACCTCACCCCACATATGTTTCCTTGCCATAGATCACATTCTTGGATTTCTGGTGGAGACCATTTCTTGGTCAAAAATCCGTAGGTCTTTGCCTCTAGTATTATTGAAAATGGTCGCTCATGGCTATTTTCATAAAAAATGGAGGTTGTGTGGCCATTGATCATCGACCAAGCCATGAACGACCATTTTCAAAAATACCAAAGGCTAACACGTACGGATTTTTGACCAAGAAATGGTCTCCACCAGAAATCCAAGAATGTGATCTATGGCAAGGAAACATATGTGGGGTGAGGTTTATGAACCTCTAGTCGATGAAAATGGCCACACAACCCCCATTTTTTATGAAAATAGCCATGAGCGACCTTGAAAATAGCCATGAGCGACCATTTTCAATAATACTAGAGGCTAACACCTACGGATTTTAGACCAAGAAATGGTCTCCACCAGAAATCCAAGAATGTGATCTATGGCAAGGAAACATATGTGGGGTGAGGTGTATGAGCGTCTGGTCGATGATCAATGGCCACACAACCCCCATTTTTGTCGAAAATAGCCATGAACGACCATTTTCAATAATACCGAAGGCTAACACCTACAGAATTTTGACCAAGAAATGGTCTCCACCAGAAATCCAAGAATGTGATCTATGGCAAGGAAACATATGTGGGGTGAGGTGTATGAGCCTCTGGTCGATGATCAATGGCCACACAACCCCCATTTTTGTCGAAAATAGCCATGAACGACCATTTTCAATAATATCGAAGGCTAACACCTACGGATTTTTGACCAAGAAATGGTCTCCACCAGAAATCCAAGAATGTGATCTACGACAAGGAAACATATGTGGGGTGAGGTGTATGAGCCTCTGGTCGACGATCAATGGCCACAGAACCCCCATTTTGCCGAAAATAGCCATGAGCGACCATTTTCAATAATATTAGAGGCTAAGACCTACGGATTTTTGACCAAGAAATGGTCTCCACCAGAAATCCAAGAATGTGATCTATGGCGAGGAAACATATGCGGGGTGAGGTGTATGAGCCTCTGGTCGATGATCAATGGCCACACAACCCCCATTTTTGTCGAAAATAGCCATGAACGACCATTTTCAATAATACCGAAGGCTAACACCTACGGATTTTTGACCAAGAAATGGTCTCCACCAGAAATCCAAGAATGTGATCTATGGCAAGGAAACATATGTGGGGTGAGGTGTACGAGCCTCTGGTCGATGATCAATGGCCACAGAACCCCCATTTTGCCGAAAATAGCCATGAACGACAATTTTCAATAATACCGAAGGCTAACACCTACGAATTTTTGACCAAGAAATGGTCTCCACCAGAAATCCAAGAATGTGATCTATGGCAAGGAAACATATGTGGGGTGAGGTGTACGAGCCTCTGGTCGAAGATCAATGGCCACAGAACCCCCATTTTGCCAAAAATAGCCATGAACGACCATTTTCAATAATACCGAAGGCTAACACGTACGAGTTTTTGACCAAGAAATGGTCTCCACCAGAAATCCAAGAATGTGATCTATGGCAAGGAAACATATGTGGGGTGAGGTGTATGAGCCTCTGGTCGATGATCAATGGCCACACAACCCCCATTTTTGTCGAAAATAGCCATGAACGACCATTTTCAATAATATCGAAGGCTAACACCTACGGTTTTTTGACCAAGAAATGGTCTCCACCAGAAATCCAAGAATGTGATCTACGACAAGGAAACATATGTGGGGTGAGGTGTATGAGCCTCTGGACGACGATCAATGGCCACACAACCCCCATTTTGCCGAAAATAGCCATGAATGACCATTTTCAATAATACCGAAGGCTAACACGTACGCGTTTTAACCAAGAAATGGTTTCCACCAGAAATCCAAGAATGTAATCTATGGCAAGGAAACATATGTGGGGTGAGGTTTATGAGCCTCTAGTCGATGATAAATGGCCACACAACCCCCATTTTTTATGAAAATAGCCATGAGCGACCTTGAAAATAGCCATGAGCGACCATTTTCAATAATACTAGAGGCTAACACCTACGGATTTTAGACCAAGAAATGGTCTCCACCACAAATCCAAGAATGTGATCTATGGCAAGGAAACAAATGTGGGGTGAGGTGTATGAGCGTCTGGTCGATGATCAATGGCCACACAACCCCCATTTTTGTCGAAAATAGCCATGAACGACCATTTTCAATAATACCGAAGGCTAACACCTACGGATTTTTGACCAAGAAATGGTCTCCACCAGAAATCCAAGAATGTGATCTATGGCAAGTAAACATATGTGGGGTGAGGTGTATGAGCCTCTAGTCGATGATCAATGGCCACACAACCCCCATTTTTGTCGAAAATAGCCATGAATGACCATTTTCAAAAATACCAAAGGCTAACACGTATGGATTTTTGACCAAGAAATGGTCTCCACCAGGAATCCAAGAATGTGATCTATGGCAAGGAAACATATGTGGGGTGAGGTGTATGATCCTCTGGTCGATGATCAATGGCCACACAACCCCCATTTTGCCGAAAATAGCCATGAACGACCATTTTCAATAATACCGAAGGCTAACACGTACGAGTTTTTAACCAAGAAATGGTCTCCACTAGAAATCCAAGAATGTGATCTATGGCAAGGAAACATATGTGGGGTGAGGTTTATGAGCCTCTAGGTGATGATAAATGGCCACACAACCCCCATTTTTTATGAAAATATCCATGAGCGACCATTTTCAATAATACTAGAGGCTAAGACCTACGGATTTTAGACCAAGAAATGGTCTCCACCAGAAATCCAAGAATGTGATCTATGGAAAGGAAACATATGTGGGTGAGGTGTATGAGCATCTGGTCGATGATCAATGGCCACACACCCCCATTTTTGTCAAAAATAGCCATGAACGACCATTTTCAATAATACCGAAGGCTAACACCTACGGATTTTTGACCAAGAAATGGTCTCCACCAGAAATCCAAGAATGTGATCTATGGCAAGGAAACATATGTGGGGTGAGGTGTATGAGCCTCTAGTCGATGATCAATGGCCACACAACCCCCATTTTTGTCGAAAATAGCCATGAACGACCATTTTCAATAATACCGAAGGCTAACACCTACGGATTTTCGACCAAGAAATGGTCTCCACCAGAAATCCAAGAATGTGATCTATGGCAAGGAAACATATGTGGGGTGAGGTGTATGAGCCTCTGGTCGATGATCAATGGCCACACAACCCCCATTTTGCCGAAAATAGCCATGAATGACCATTTTCAATAATACCGAAGGCTAACACGTACGAGTTTTTAACCAAGAAACGGTTTCCACCAGAAATCCAAGAATGTAATCTATGGCAAGGAAACATATGTGGGGTGAGGTTTATGAGCCTCTAGTCGATGATAAATGGCCACACAACCCCCATTTTTTATGAAAATAGCCATGAGCGACCTTGAAAATAGCCATGAGCGACCATTTTCAATAATACTAGAGGTTACACCTACGGATTTTAGACCAAGAAATGGTCTCCACCAGAAATCCAAGAATGTGATCTATGGCAAGGAAACATATGTGGGGTGAGGTGTATGAGCGTCTGGTCGATGATCAATGGCCACACAACCCCCATTTTTGTCGAAAATAGCCATGAACGACCATTTTCAATAATACCGAAGGCTAACACCTACGGATTTTTGACCAAGAAATGTCTGCACCAGAAATCCAAGAATGTGATCTATGGCAAGGAAACATATGTGGGGTGAGGTGTATGAGCCTCTAGTCGATGATCAATGGCCACACAACCCCCATTTTTGTCGAAAATAGCCATGAATGACCATTTTCAAAAATACCAAAGGCTAACACGTACGGATTTTTAACCAAGAAATGGTCTCCACCAGAAATCCAAGAATGTGATCTATGGCAAGGAAACATATGTGGGGTGAGGTGTACGAGCCTCTGGTTGATGATCAATGGCCACACAACCCTCATTTTGCCGAAAATAGCCATGAATGACCATTTTCAATAATACCGAAGGCTAACACGTACGAGTTTTTAACCAAGAAATGGTTTCCACCAGAAATCCAAGAATGTAATCTATGGCAAGGAAACAAATGTGGGGTGAGGTTTATGAGCCTCTAGTCGATGATAAATGGCCACACAACCCCCATTTTTTATGAAAATAGCCATGAACGACCATTTTCAATAATACCGAAGGCTAACACCTACGGATTTTCGACCAAGAAATGGTCTCCACCAGAAATCCAAGAATGTGATCTATGGCAAGGAAACATATGTGGGGTGAGGTGTATGAGCGTCTGGTCGATGATCAATGGCCACACAACCCCCATTTTTGTCGAAAATAGCCATGAACGACCCTTTTCAATAATACCGAAGGCTAACACCTACGGATTTTTGACCAAGAAATGGTCTCCACCAGAAATCCAAGAATGTGATCTATGGCAAGGAAACACATGTGGGGTGAGGTGTATGAGCCTCTGGTCGACGATCAATGGCCACACAACCCTAATTTTTATCGAAAATAGCCATGAACGACCATTTTCAATGACACTGAAGGCTAACACCTACGGATTTTTGACCAAGAAATGGTCTCCACCATAAATCCAAGAATGTGATCTATGGCAAGGAAAAATATGTGTAGTGAGGTGTATGAGCCTCTGGTCGAAGATCAATGGCCACACAACCCCCATTTTTGTCGAAAATAGCCATGAATGACCATTTTCAAAAATACCAAAGGCTAACACGTACGGATTTTTGACCAAGAAATGGTCTCCACCAGAAATCCAAGAATGTGATCTATGGCAAGGAAACATATGTGGGGTGAGGTGTACGAGCCTCTGGTCGATAATGAATGGTCACACAACCCCCATTTTGCCGAAAATAGCCATGAACGACCATTTTCAATAATACCGAAGGCTAGCACGTACGAGTTTTTAACCAAGAAATGGTCTCCACCAGAAATCCAAGAATGTGATCTATGGCAAGGAAACATATGTGGGGCGAGGTTTATGAGCCTCTAGTCGATGATAAATGGCCACACAACCCCCATTTTTTATGAAAATAGCCATGAGCGACCTTGAAAATAGCCCTGAGCGACCATTTTCAATAATACTAGAGGCTAACACCTATGGATTTTAGACCAAGAAATGGTCTCCACCAGAAATCCAAGAATGTGATCTATGATAAGGAAACATATGTGGGGTGAGATGTATGAGCGTCTGGTCGATGATCAATGGCCACACAACCCCCATTTTTATCGAAAATAGCCATGAACGACCATTTTCAATAATACCGAAGGCTAACACCTACGGATTTTTGACCAAGAAATGGTCTCCACCAGAAATCCAAGAATGTGATCTATGGCAAGGAAACATATGTGGGGTGAGGTGTATGAGCCTCTGGTCGATGATCAATGGCCACACAACCCCCATTTTTGTCGAAAATAGCCATGAACGACCATTTTCAATAATACCGAAGGCTAACACCTACGGATTTTTGACCAAGAAATGGTCTCCACCAGAAATCCAAGAATGTGATCTATGGCAAGGAAACATATGTGGGGTGAGGTGTATGAGCGTCTGGTCGATGATCAATGGCCACACAACCCCCATTTTTGTCGAAAATAGCCATGAATGACCATTTACAATAATACCGAAGGCTAACACCTACGGATTTTTGACCCAGAAATGGTCTCCACCAGAAATCCAAGAATGTGATCTATGGAAAGGAAACATATGTGGGGTGAGGTGTACGAGCCTTTGGTCGATGATCAATGGCCACAGAACCCCCATTTTGCCGAAAATAGCCATGAACGACCATTTTCAATAATACCGAAGGCTAACACGTACGAGTTTTTGACCAAGAAATGCTCTCCACCAAAAATCCAAGAATGTGATCTATGGCAAGGAAACATATGTGGGGTGAGGTGTACGAGCCTCTGGTTGATGATCAATGGCCACACAACCCCCATTTTGCCGAAAATAGACATGAATGACCATTTTCAATAATACCGAAGGCTAACACGTATGAGTTTTTAACCAAGAAATGGTTTCCACCAGAAATCCAAGAATGTAATCTATGGCAAGGAAACATATGTGGGGTGAGGTTTATGAGCCTCTAGTCGATGATAAATGGCCACACAACCCCCATTTTTTATGAAAATAGCCATGAGCGACCTTGAAAATAGCCATGAGCGACCATTTTCAATAATACTAGAGGATAACACCTACGGATTTTAGACCAAGAAATGGTCTCCACCAGAAATCCAAGAATGTGATCTATGGCAAGGAAACATATGTGGGGTGAGGTGTATGAGCGTCTGGTCGATGATCAATGGCCACACAACCCCCATTTTTGTCGAAAATAGCCATGAACGACCATTTTCAATAATACCGAAGGCTAACACCTACGGATTTTTGACCAAGAAATGGTCTCCACCAGAAATCCAAGAATGTGATCTATGGCAAGGAAACATATGTGGGGTGAGGTGTATGAGCCTCTGGTCGACGATCAATGGCCACACAACCCTAATTTTTGTCGAAAATAGCCATGAACGACCATTTTCAATGACACTGGAGGCTAACACCTACGGATTTTTGACCAAGAAATGGTCTCCACCATAAATCCAAGAATGTGATCTATGGCAAGGAAACATATGTGTAGTGAGGTGTATGAGCCTCTGGTCGAAGATCAATGGCCACACAACCCCCATTTTTGTCGAAAATAGCCATGAATGACCATTTTCAAAAATACCAAAGGCTAACACGTACGGATTTTTGACCAAGAAATGGTCTCCACCAGAAATCCAAGAATGTGATCTATGGCAAGGAAACATATGTGGGGTGAGGTGTACGAGGCTCTGGTCAATAATGAATGGCCACACAACCCCCATTTTGCCGAAAATAGCCATGAACGACCATTTTCAATAATACCGAAGGCTAACACGTACGAGTTTTTAACCAAGAAATGGTCTCCACCAGAAATCCAAGAATGTGATCATTGGCAAGGAAACATATGTGGGGCGAGGTTTATGAGCCTCTAGTCGATGATAAATGGCCACACAACCCCCATTTTTTATGAAAATAGCCATGAGCGACCTTGAAAATAGCCATGAGCGACCATTTTCAATAATACTAGAGGCTAACACTTATGGATTTTAGACCAAGAAATGGTCTCCACCAGAAATCCAAGAATGTGATCTATGGCAAGGAAACATATGTGGGGTGAGGTGTATGAGCGTCTGGTCGATGATCAATGGCCACACAACCCCCATTTTTGTCGAAAATAGCCATGAACGACCATTTTCAATAATACCGAAGGCTAACACCTACGGATTTTTGACCAAGAAATGGCCTCCACGAGAAATCCAAGAATGTGATCTATGGCAAGGAAACATATGTGGGGTGAGGTGTATGAGCCTCTGGTCGATGATCAATGGCCACACAACCCCCATTTTTGTCGAAAATAGCTATGAACGACCATTTTCAATAATACCGAAGGCTAACACCTACAGATTTTTGACCAAGAAATGGTCTCCACCAGAAATCCAAGAATGTGATCTACGGCAAGGAAACATATGTGGGGTGAGGTGTATGAGCGTCTGGTCGATGATCAATGGCCACACAACCCCCATTTTTGTCGAAAATAGCCATGAATGACCATTTACAATAATACCGAAGGCTAACACCTACGGATTTTTGACCAAGAAATGGTCTCCACCAGAAATCCAAAAATGTGATCTATGGAAAGGAAACATATGTGGGGTGAGGTGTACGAGCCTCTAGTCGATGATCAATGGCCACATAACCCCCATTTTGCCGAAAATAGCCATGAACGACCATTTTCAATAATACCGAAGGCTAACACGTACGAGTTTTTGACCAAGAAATGGTCTCCACCAAAAATCCAAGAATGTGATCTATGGCAAGGAAACATATGTGGGGTGAGGTGTATGAGCGTCTGGTCAATGATCAATGGCCACACAACCCCCATTTTTGTCGAAAATAGCCATGAATGACCATTTACAATAATACCGAAGGCTAACACCTACGGATTTTTGACCAAGAAATGGTCTCCACCAGAAATCCAAGAATGTGATCTATGGCAAGGAAACATATGTGGGGTGAGGTGTATGAGCCTCTGGTCGACGATCAATGGCCACACAACCCTAATTTTTGTCGAAAATAGCCATGAACGACCATTTTCAATGACACTGAAGGCTAACACCTACGGATTTTTGACCAAGAAATGGTCTCCACCATAAATCCAAGAATGTGATCTATGGCAAGGAAACATATGTGGGGTGAGGTGTATGAGCCTCTGGTCGATGATCAATGGCCACACAACCCCCATTTTTGTCGAAAATAGCCATGAATGACCATTTACAATAATACCGAAGGCTAACACCTACGGATTTTTGACCAAGAAATGGTCTCCACCAGAAATCCAAGAATGTGATCTATGGCAAGGAAACATATGTGGGGTGAGGTGTATGAGCCTCTGGTCGATGATCAATGGCCACACAACCCCCATTTTTGTCGAAAATAGCCATGAACGACCATTTTCAATAATATCGAAGGCTAACACCTACGGATTTTTGACCAAGAAATGGTCTCCACCAGAAATCCAAGAATGTGATCTACGACAAGGAAACATATGTGGGGTGAGGTGTATGAGCCTCTGGTCGACGATCAATGGCCACACAACCCCTATTTTGCCGAAAATAGCCATGAATGACCATTTTCAATAATACCGAAGGCTAACACGTACGAGTTTTTAACCAAGAAATGGTTTCCACCAGAAATCCAAGAATGTAATCTATGGCAAGGAAACATATGTGGGGTGAGGTTTATGAGCCTCTAGTCAATGATAAATGGCCACACAACCCCCATTTTTTATGAAAATAGCCATGAGCGACCTTGAAAATAGCCATGAGCGACCATTTTCAATAATACTAGAGGCTAACACCTACGGATTTTAGACCAAGAAATGGTCTCCACCAGAAATCCAAGAATGTGATCTATGGCAAGGAAACATATGTGGGGTGAGGTGTATGAGCGTCTGGTCGATGATCAATGGCCACACAACCTCCATTTTTGTCGAAAATAGCCATTGTTGGGGGCCTTCGGCTTACGAAGGTCCTCAAAAACAGGATTTAACAGTATTTCTGGAGTTTAATGTGTGAACAGGTATCTTCGGACTCAAGTTGGTATCACAGCTGGCCAGAATAATACGAAGGTCGATACAACGCCGAAGGTGTGAGCAGGAAAGCTTCGGCGCGATACCAACAAAATGAAACCGACTTAAAGATGAAAAGGCTATTCAGACCTCGATAGATTACAATAGAATTATTATCAAATGTAAAGGGCATGAATGTAATTTTGCATAGGCTGTGTCCTGTGCCTATAAATAGGTGAACAGTACCCACGTATTGTTCACGCTGATTTGGCATTTGCTTTTGCGTCACGCTTGTACTTTCATCCCCTTCAAGTTAAAGGTACATGTTGTAATCTATCGATTACTTCTGTTTATACATGATAATGAAACATAATTGTTTATGTTGTTCATTATATTCCTTATAGTTCATCCTTCGTCATTATATAATGTATTTATGAAGGTATGCCCTTCATAACCTTCGTCCGAAAATCATTATATCCTGAGAGGAATAATGTTTCGAAGGGCGAAGGACTTTACCGATTAACATTTTCTATGTTGCCTTGTTCCTGACTCATAGCATTCAAGAACAAGTCTCCAACATTGGCGCCCACCTCCGGTGAACTCACTTCCACTCTTTGAGTTTTTTGAACACCTTCGGCGATCATAAACCTTCGTTATGGCGCCGAAGAAAGCTTCAGCAACTGGGACTGCAGCTCTACAACCGTTGGACCACAATCAGGAGACAGTCTCCCTTCGGGAGGCCCGAAGCCAGAAAAGGAAGGTTGTTAGCCCGACACCACCAGAGGACGAGATAGATCAAGAAATCAGAAATATGGAGATGCTTCATCAACAAGTGCAGAGGAAGAAAGAAAAGATGGCCAGGCTAGCTGAGCTGCAGAGGCAGATAGACGAAGCCTCTGAAGAAGTTCGTCACCTTGCTCAGGATGAGCAACACCGAAGGCCTCAGCACCAAGACCTTCATCAGGAGGGTTTTCCCAACGAAGATGACTGGTATGACAATTTCCATCATGGGAATTTTGTTTTTGACCATGCTTCTCCTCTGTCCGCTGAGCTGCAGGCTACACCTTGGCCTCCGTCCTACAAGCCGCCTCAACTTCCCGTATTCGATGGCCACTCAGACCCGAAGCAGTTTTTGATGAGCTACAAAGCAACAGTATCTTCGTATGGTGGCAATGCTGCGGTCATGGCCAAATCTTTTGTTATGGCTGTCAGGAGTGTTGCTCAAACCTGGTATTCCTCCCTTTGACCAGGAACGATCACTTCATGGCAGAAGCTGAAGGACTTGTTGTTAACTAGCTTCCAAGGGTTTCAGACGAAGCCGGTTACTGCTCAGGCTCTGTTCCAATGCACCCAGGATCACGAAGAATACCTTCAGGCGTATGTCCGAAGGTTCTTGCGTCTGAGGGCACAGGCACCAACGGTGCCCAATGAAATTGTCATTGAGGCCATGATCAAGGGGCTTCGGCCAGGACCGTCAGCTCAGTACTTCGCTAGGAAGCCTCCTCAAACTTTGGAGAAGCTGCTCCAGAAGATGGACGAGTACATTCGGGCCGATAATGATTTCCGCCAAAGAAGGGAGGAGGCTTTCAGGTTTTCTGAAATGACCAGGGGCTTCGGAGGGAGGTTTTACCCGAGGCATGTTAGATCAATTCATAACTCTACACAAAATGATGATAAAGGGAGCCAACAGCAAAGGCCACAATGTTCCTCACAGGCTTCGGGGCAACAGCAAGGCCCCTTCCGACCACCAGCTCCAAGAGGCAGAGGCGCCAGGGGCTTCGGAGGAAGATTTGGCGATCAACAGAGAAGAATCTTTTGCTTATTCTGTGGTGAGAACAAAGGTCATACCACCAGGATGTGCCATGTTACCATCCAGAAGCAAAAAGAAATAGCCGAAGCGGCAGCACAACAGGCTCAGCCCAAGCAGGTCATGCACACTGCTTCATATCATTCGCCTTACATCCCAGAGTATGTAGGCAATCACCCTGCAGTTTCTGTTGCTTCGGCGAGTCAACCTCAGGCTTCCTGGCAACAACCACCGCTGCAACAAGGTCAGCAGCCAGAAGGGAGCCAATATGCTCCACATCAAAGGGACTTCAGAGAACAGTCCGAAGCTCGCACAGTCAACAGCACTGTGCCAGAGTCAAAGCACATCTATTGACAAATATCCTACCTTAAATAGCAATCTTTTTCATTCAGTTTTATTTTCTGTAATAAAGGACATTGTTCAGGTTTCATGCAAATAGTTTCGTTGATTCCCACAAGGAAAATATATTTTCTTCACAGGCTTAAATTGTTGAGACTTGTGATAACAAAGAGGACCTTCGAACTATCGAAAATTCTTCGAAGCAACAAAAAGTCGTTCTAAAGAACGCAGAGTGAGTTTGCCGAAGTTACAAAAAAGTCGTTCCAAAGGGAGCGCAGTGTAAGTTTTCTGCTCCAAAGTCGTTCCAAAGGGAATGCAGAGCATACAGCGAAAAGTCAACGCTGATACCGCCTAAGTAAAGGGCGAAGCGCGTGAAAGGATCACGATGCCCAAGAGGGGGGGTGAATTGGGCTTTTCTAAAAATCAACACTAATTAAAACCTAAGCAAGAGCTAAACAAGAGCCCAACTTCACCCCAACAACTAGCACTAAGAAAATAATACTAGAAATGTAACAAGGCTAAAACAATGCTTCAAATACTTGCTAAACAAATACACAAAGTAAATAGCTTGAATTAAGTGCGGAATGTAAAGCAAAGTTTAGAAGACTCCTCCAATTTTTCCCGAGGTATCGAAGAGTCGGCACTCTCCACTAGTCCTCGTTGGAGCACCCGCGCAAGGGTATCGCTCCCCCTTGGTCCTCGCAAGAACCAAGTGCTCACTACGAGATGATCCTTTGCCACTCCGGCGCGGTGGATCCCTCGAGACCGCTTACAAACTTGAGTCGGGTCACCAACAAGATCTTCACGGTGATCACCGAGCTCCCAACGCCACCAAGCCGTCTAGGTGATGCCGATCACCAAGAGTAACAAGCCATAGACTTTCGCTTGACCAAGAGAAGCCTAATGCAAGTGGTGTGTGCTCTAGGTGGCTCTCACTAGCGCTAATGAGGAACACACGTGGATTATGATTCTCTAATCTCCTCACTAGGCTTTTGGTGCTTGCAATGCTCTACCAAAGTGCTGGAATAAATGTGGAGTGCAAGACATTGAATATGGTGGGTGGAAGGGGTATAAATAGCCCTCACCCACCAACTAGCCGTTACAGGAAACTTGCTGCGCGATGGCGCACCGGACAGTCCGGTGCGCCACCGGTGCGCCAACGGTGCGCCACCGGTGCGCCAACGGTCACTTCCAACGGCTAGTTCTGACACAGAGCCGTTGGACTCATGGCGCACCGGACAGTGAACAGTCCACTGTCCGGTGCACACCGGACAGTCCGGTGCGATGTCCGGTGTGCCACTAAAATTCATCTCCGAAGGCAGCGCTCTCGGGTTTCTGCGACTGGGAAGGCTCTGCTGTGAACCAGCCTGGTCCCACCTGGCAGAGGGTGCACCGGACAGTCCGGTGCACACCGGACAGTCCGGTGCCCCAAAGCCAGAAACCCTAAGTCTTGTTTTTCAGCTGATTTTCAAATCGGTTTTCGCTCTAACTTGTGTGTGAGTTCTAGAGTGACACCTAGCACTGTGTATGAGTGTGATTGTGCACCAACACTACACTAGAACTCTCTTGGTCAAACTACTCATCGACAACCCCTCTTTATAGTACGGCTAAAAGAGAATAAAAAGCCTAATTAAAATGCGAGTGTCCACATCTCCTTGACACTCGGACTCCGTAGACCTTCACCTTTTGTTTCGTCGTTTTAGCCGTCGCTTCGAGTTCTTATCTCCGGGATTGTTTTCTCTGTTGTAGTACTTCTACCTGTCATGCGACCTAACTTACCATTTGTCTCTGCAAAACACACGTTAGTCACATATAATAATACGTTGTCATTAATCACTAAAACCAACCAGGGGCCTAGATGCTTTCAATCTCCCCCTTTTTGGTGATTGATGACAACCCTACAAGTTTTGTGAGAGTAGTTTGTTTTGAAGATTCTGTCAATAGAAAGAATGGTTAGTTATACTCAGTAATTTTTGACAGAAGAAATGTGTACCATAATAATAAGAGTGAGCGCATACACATCATAAGATTCTTGTTCATATAAAAGAGAAAGTAAATTAATGAAACAAGAGCTAGAAGACTGGTGATTTGAAATAAGGTGAAAACGTAATACACACAGTCAACCAAAAGCAACGAGAGTATATGACGAGTTTGTGAGCCAAAAACATAAAGCTAGTACAGAGAGTAGCAGGCACAAATATTACATCAAAAGAACACTGACTCTCTCTCTAACTCCCCCTAGCTCTCACAACTCATATCTCTCCCCCTTTGGCGTCAAACACCAAAAGGGACCTGAACCTAAACACCTTATGCAGGAGGAGGCGGCGGGGGCGCATCCGGTCGAGGTCGAGGTAGCAGGGCAAACGCCGACGGAGGGTCAGAGTCAGTCTCGGATCCAGGATCTGCGGTAGAGGCTGGAGCTGGTACTGACTCGGACGCAGGCAGCGCTGCAGGAGCTACCGGAGCAGAAGCAGTCACAGATACTGCCACAGCAGTAGTGGAAACAGCAGATGCTGGTGGCACTGGCGGCTGCGGGCAGACAGAGCTGAGAACTGGTGAAGTGAACGCCAAGGTGACCGGCCGGAGCGGAGAGGTAACAGCAGGGGGTGCAGACAAGATCGAAGGCACTACTGGAGCGTGAAGCGAAGAAGGCGGAGCAGACTGAACTGGAGACGCTGAGATACCAGAATGCTGAAGCATGAGGGCCATGAATGCCCTATTCTCTGCCCTATCCTGAATAAGCTGCTGCTGAAGAGCATCCTGCCTGTCCTGCATGCTCTGAAACATCGAGAGCATACGGTCAGATAAACGGGCCTGCTCGGCTGCCAGGAGAGCCTGCTGCTGGGTGAGAGTCTGCTGCTGCTGGGTGAGAGTCTGCTGCTGCTGGGTGAGAGTCTGAAGAATCGAAGCAAGAGCAGGGTCCAAAGCTGGAGGAGCAGGGGCAGCACGGGAACTCCCAGCCTCATGATCATGTGAGCGTGGAGGCATAGGAGGCGGAGGCGGAAGAGGAACCCCAAAATCATCATCATCATCATCATCATCTGCTGCACCCTGGGTGTCAAACTGGCGAAGTGCTGCATCCTCAGCCTGAGTGTCAAACACAGGAGCATAAGCTAGCACTGGAATCTCTGGAGCAGGACGGTAAGATCCAAACACAAGGCGAGAGGCCTCAAGGGTGCTCTGAAAGCGAGGTGGCTGGATCAGCTGCGCAAATATGTGGCATAAGTAGTGAGCATAGGGTAGCTGCCGCCGAGCACGAATCCCATCCAGAACAGTGTCCTCAATCTCACAGATCAGAAAGTCAACAACATCAAACTCAGAGTGGGATACCAGGGCACCAAGGAGCCAAAGCTGGATATGAGTGGTGGCCTCCCTGTATCCCATCCTAGGCAGGAGTGTCCGTCTGACGAGCTCATATAAGCACTTCGCTGCAGTAGTGAAGTCTGCTGGAGAACGTCGCGACCCATCTGTGAAAGGCGGGCAGAACAGAGCCGCGACGTGAGCTGTCCCTGGAGCTACACCACCGTGAGGGCGACGTGGAGGATCTGAAGTGCCATAGCAGAGACTGTGCAGGCGAGTCGTCGAATCAGGGAATCCAAAAAGCTGTCTGATCTGACTGGCAGTGATCGTGACATCCTCGCGCTCAAAGCGGAACCTCATCCACTGATGATCCGGGTCAATCCAAACAGAGGCATAGAAGACGCGGACCCACTCCTCAACGTATCTGCCGCTGATAGTCAGAAAGGACAGAAGACCTGGCAAATAGGTGAGATGTGCCTCAGACTCAGCACCGGCTGCAAGCAAGAAGGCTGGAAGATCTAAGAGGCGGTGAACACGTAGCGCAATCTGAGCTGACATCTGTGCCCTGAAGAAAGACTCCTGAATCCGAGTGCTGAAAAGAACTCCTGCTGCTGGGTCTCTCTGAGCTGGCAGCCAAGACTCCACGGGTACGTACCTGAACCGACGTACCCGGGCTGCAGTGGCACGCTGAAGATCAAATAGACGAGGATCTGAACCCAGTGGACGGACCTCAGTCTCATCGCGCTCCCGGAAGCGAGGTGGAGGGACAGGTGGAGCTGAAGCGGGAGCGGGGGCAGGGGAAGCAGTGGAAGCTGGCGTGGTGCTGGTAGTGGGTATGGCGGTGGAGGTGGATGGAGCAATAGGAGTGACTGGAGCAGGCAGAGTGGGTGGCGGAGTGGAAGCGGAGGTGTGAGTGGAGGAGCGAGACCGGGAGGCGAGACGACGAGCACGGAAAGCAATCTGATCTGATGGAATATCCGGCTGATCTCCAAGTGCTGCCTGTGCAGCGGCTGCGGCAGCTGCTGCTGCTGCGCGAGCCTCTCTGTCTGAACGCCGCTTTTTGCGGCCTTCCTGCTGCTCCAGATACACAGTCTTGCCCTTCACCTGCCTGAAGGGGCGACGAGGGTCCTCATCGTCGCCACCCCCTGATGCCGACGCATTCTTCGTGCGCGGCATCCTGAACTAAAGTCTGCAAACGAGATAGAGAGACTAAGCACAGAGCAAAAGTGACTGATATATTTAGCAAAGAGTGAGATGTCTACCTGGAAAGGTCACACGAGAGGTGACGATCCAGGCAGGACGGGAGACGGCACACGGTCACACAAGGTCACTGAAATGACAGAAGAGGTGAGCACGTATTAGTCACATAGTCATAAGCATATGAAATGTGAATAAATACATACACAAAGAGATATGGCACGAGATGGGACGATCGATAAGTCAAAAGCCGTGAAAACGACGTTTGACGGACAAATAGAGACATAGGATGATTGGAATTCAAATTGAGGCACAAAGCGATATGGGATTGAGCCGATACTTCACGAATAGGTTTATATAGGTCAATATGAGTGAAGTGTGTGCTTGGTTTGAATTTAGGCGAAGAAATAGGGTTTTGGGCACTCGGCTCGGAAACGATCGTGCAAAACGAGAATTTTGGTTAAATTTAAGCCTGGGATCTCGGATTGGCGTGAAATTTGGCAAGTAGGTTACTGGAAGTGTGGTGAAGGTGCCTGAAAAATTTGGGTTCAATTGGAGCAAGTTTGGCTGGTTTGGGCATTTCACCGAGCACTTGGTGGGCGAGGATTTAGGGTTTTAGGTATATGGCCATTTGAGGTGGGAATGCCCTCCCGAAGGAGCTAAAGGTTTGCAGGGATACACAATGGAGGTACATGAACACATTTCAACAATTGGATTCACAGGAATTTGAAGATTTGCAAAAAGGTGGGAGAAAGGGTGGAGAGGGGGCAGACTTGTCACAGAGGACTGAGAGGAATAAGAACAGGAGATGGGAGAGAGACTTGCTCACCGAGGGAGGGATGGAGAGAGGCGAGGTCGCCGGCGATGATGGCCGGAGATGGTGGCCGCCGGAGAGGTCGCCGGGAGGAGGAAAACGCCAGACGCCGAGGCTGGGCGGCTGGGAGAAAAGAACAAGCCTCTGGCTCGGCTCGGGCTGGAGGCTGTTTTTTAAAACGCGAGATGGGCACACCGGACAGTCTACAGTGGCTGTCCGGTGCACACCGGACAGCGCACAGTAGATGTCCGGTGAACCACCGGACAGCACACAGAAAAGGAACTTCGCGCGCGGCTGCCGGTGCACCGGACATTGCACAGTGCAGTGTCCGGTGCACACCGGACTGTCCGGTGAGCCCAGACAGAGGGGAGTTTGGAAAATTTTGAATTTTTCTATCTAACTCCTAACCAAACCAAATCCCAACTTATAATCACACAAAAGAACACTTGTTGGGACAGGTATTGGCACCCTCATATATTTTTCAAAATATTTTGCCATAGGCTAGATAATTTTTTAGAGAAAATAGGCAAATGGTGAAATTTGCATTTTGGTTTGCACTAGGGGTTTTTCATGAGTGATTTGAGTTTTGAATACTCCCCCTAAGTGCAGTACCTCATGCATATTTCAAGAATCAATAATTGCTTGAAAGTAAGAATTTAAGTGCTAAAAGCTTAAAACTAAGACTTGTCAAGTTTGACCCGAGTTAAGCTTTTTCACTCGCTTTATTGGCGGTTATCTCAACTGGGTTAGACAAGCCCTAGATGCAATACAAGGAATTTAAATATGCAATGCAAGTGACAACACCATTTGACATTTCACATAAAATTTCTGAGATCAAGGATATTTAGTTCATTCCTCAACATGCAAAAGCGGGTCTTATCAAGTGGCTTAGTGAAAATATCCGCTAATTGATCTTCCGACCTCACTCCTTCTAAAATAATATCTCCTTTAGCAACATGATCTCTAAGGAAGTGATGACGGATATCAATGTGCTTGGTGCGAGAGTGTTGTACAGGATTATTAGCAATTTTAACAGCACTCTCATTATCACACAACAAAGGTACTTTTTCTAGAACTACACCATAGTCTAGAAGAGTTTGTTTCATATATAAAATCTGTGTGCAACAAGCACCTGCGGCAATGTATTCCGCTTCGGCAGTTGACAAGGCAACACTATTTTGCTTTTTGGATGTCCATGAAACTAGTGATCTACCAAGCAAATGGCATCCCCCAGAAGTACTTTTCCTATCAATTTTGCAACCGGCATAATCCGAATCGGAATAGCCAATTAAATCAAAAGTAGCTCCTTTGGGATACCACAGACCAACGCTTGTGGTGTGCTTGAGATACCTAAGAATTCTCTTAACAGCGCGAAGATGAGCTTTCTTAGGATTAGATTGAAATCTAGCACACATGCAGACACTAAACATGATATCGGGCCTAGATGCGGTAAGGTATAATAAACTACCAATCATAGAACGGTAGAGAGTTTGATTAACCGGGTTACCTCCCTCATCTAAGTCGAGATGTCCATTTGTAGGCATGGGGGTCTTGATTGGTTTGCACTTCTCCATGTTGAATCTTTTCAACAAGTCTTTGGTATACTTCTCTTGAGAGAGAAAGTTACCATCTTTCATTTGCTTGACTTGAAAGCCGAGGAAGTATGTTAGCTCACCAATCATTGACATCTCGAACTCCTTCGACATCAACTCACCAAATTCCTTGCAATGACAGTCATTTGTCGAGCCAAAGATTATATCATCAACATATACTTGACAAATGAAAATATCACCGTTATGTTTCTTGGTGAAGAGAGTTGTGTCGACGGTCCCGATTTTGAAGCCCTTTTCGATGAGGAAGTCGCGAAGACGCTCATACCAAGCCCTTGGAGCTTGCTTTAGTCCATATAGCGCCTTGGACAACCTGTAAGCATGGTTAGGATATCTAGGGTCTTCAAATCCAGGCGGTTGCTCAACATATACAAGTTCATTTATGAAGCCATTTAAAAATGCACTTTTTACATCCATTTGATAAAGTTTTATATCATAACATGATGCATATGCAAGTAGGATACGGATGGCTTCCAGTCGAGCAACCGGTGCAAAGGTCTCTCCAAAGTCTAAGCCTTCAACTTGAGAGAATCCTTTTGCAACAAGTCTTGCCTTGTTTCTTACAATCACACCTTGATCATCCTGTTTGTTTCTGAACACCCACTTTGTTCCAATGATTCTTGCATCTTGTGGGGGCTTCTCTAGGGTCCAAACTTCGTTACGGGTGAAGTTGTTAAGCTCTTCATGCATGGCATTCACCCAGTCCGGATCCTGTAGCGCCTCATCTATACAAGTAGGCTCAACACAAGAAACAAAAGAGTGATGTTCAATAAAATTAGCATGTCTATGTGATCGAGTAATAACCCCTTGTGAAGGACTCCCGATGATTTGGTTTTGAGGATGAGCTTGAAGTAGTGATGAGTTTCTCCTGTTAACCACTTGGGAAGAAGATCCTGGAGCATCAACATCTTCGGCTTGTACCCTTGCTTGTTCATGAGAGACAAATGTATCTTCATTTGCATGCCTCTCATCTTTTTCATCATCTTGTGGTACATTTGATGAAGAAGGCCTGTCAATGATTCGCACCTCTTCTTCATCTTCTTTTGGTTTGATAGCTCCAATAGGCATGTTCTTCATTGCTTCCCTAAGTGGCTCATCACCTACATCATCAAGATTTTCAAGTGCTCCTTGGGAGCCATTAGTCTCATCAAATTCCACATCATATGTTTCTTCTACCACGCCAGTGGCATGGTTGAATACTCGATATGCTTTGGACTTTAATGAATAACCCAAAAGAAAACCAATATCACAACGTCTTTGAAACTTCCCTAGATGATGGCGTTTTTTGTAGATGTAGCATTTGCACCCAAACACCCGGAAGAAAGAGACGTCTGGCTTTTTCCCATTTAGCAGTTCATAAGGAGTCTTCGCAAGTAGCCGGTGAGGAAATAGTCTGTTTGATGCATAGCAAGCAGTGTTGACAGCTTCAGCCCAAAACCTCTCCGGTGTGTTATACTCATCAATCATTGTTCTTGCAAGAGTGATCAAGGTCCTATTTTTCCTTTCAACAACTCCATTTTGTTGAGGTGTATATGTGGCAGATACTTCATGCTTGATCCCAATTTCATCACAGTACTCATGAATGTTGGTGTTGTCAAATTCTTTGCCATTGTCACTTCTAATCTTCTTAATCTTGCAATCAAATTCATTTTGAGCTTTCTTGGCAAACTTCTTGAATATAGATGCAACTTCAGATTTGTCATGGAGAAAGAACACCCAAGTGTATCTTGAGAAGTCATCAACAATCACTAGACAGTAGAGGTTGCCACCGGCACTGACATAATTTGTAGGTCCAAATAAATCCATATGAAGTAGTTCCAGTGGCCTTGATGTTGACATGAAAGCTTTAGTGGGATGTGTATTAGCAACCTGCTTTCCAGCTTGACATGCACTGCATGGCTTGTCCTTTTCAAATACCACATCCTTTAATCCTCTAACCATATCTTTCTTTAATACCTTCTTGAGTGTGCTCATCCCAACATGTGCAAGCCTCCTATGCCAAAGCCATCCAAGAGAAGCTTTGGTGAAGAGGCAAGTTCTTAAGTCTGCATCTTCTGAAGTGAAATCCACTAAGTAGAGGTTGTTGTATCTAAAACCCTTGAATACCATTGATTCATCATCCATTTTTGTTACAATAACCTCTGATGGAGTGAATAAGCATTGAAGTCCAAGATCACAGAGTTGTCCCACTGATAATAAATTGAAGCTCAAAGGTGCAACTAAGAGAACATTTGATATTGATAAGTCATTTGAGATTGCCACCTTGCCAAGTCCTTGTACTTTTCCTTTTGAGTTGTCTCCAAATGTGATTTTATCTTGACCATCAACATTCTCATCTAATGAGGTGAACATCCGTGGGTTGCCTGTCATATGTTGTGTGCATCCACTGTCAATAACCCAATGGCTCCCACCGGTCTTGTAGTTCACCTACATTCACAGACAATTCAAGCTTGAGTTTTGAGAGCCCTATATTGCATAGGACCAGTGACTCTCTCAATTAAGGACTTTGCCACCCAGATTTATCTAGGTCTACTCTTATTTGGTGGACCTAGGAATGTAACCTTAATCTTTCCATTTGCAACCTTTCTTAGAACATAGTGAGCATTGAAAGCAAATGGTCTTGAGTGCTTAGGCAAGGGAGTTGGTGGTTTAGCTTTGCAGTTGTGGGCAAAATGACCTTCATTTCCACACTCAAAGCATTTGATAGGCTTGTGAGTCTGCTTTGGCTTGTATTGAGTGATAGATTTCTTTTGCACAAAAGCATTGTATCCAATACCACTCTTGTTATTTTTCATAACAGTGTTCATAAGCAGCTCATTTTGGAGGTATTGACCCTTGTTGAACTTTTGCACACTTGTTGCAAGATGTTCATTTTCACTTTTTAGTTTCTTGACCTCATTCTTAAGCCTTTGATTATCCACTGCCAACTCATTGTTGAAATCATTGTTCTCAATAGCAACTTTTCCTCTAGTAGTTGCATCAGTCAAATAATTCTTCAATTTTTGGTTGTCTAAAGTCAGGACTTCAACTTTTTCAGTCAATTCAGCATGTAGACTAGTTTGCTCTTCTTGAATCAAATCATCACATGAGGTTGCTACATCAAGCTTAACAACAGGGTTAATAGCCTCATGTGTTTTGCAAGATAAAAGTTCATTTTCAACAAGAAGATTGTCATGATCAAATTTAATTTGAGTATAGTCTTCCTTGATCTTAACTAGTCTATTTTGCAACTCCCTATTAGCTTCATTTAATTTGTCATATTTTTCCTTAGCATCTTTTAGGGAGATTGTGAGCTCATTTACAGTTGATGACATAGTTTTATTTTCTTCTTTTATTTCATCACTAGCCTTTATAACTATGTCATACTTGGCATTTAAAGATTCATTTTCATTTTTCAACCTATCACATTTAGCTTTTGACTTTCTAATGATTTGAGTATATTCTTTAAGTAAGTCAGCTAACTCATCATATGAAGGTGAAGCAAATTCTTCATCACTATCACTATCACTATCATCATCAATATCATTTTGTACCTTTCGTTCACCCTTAGCCATAAGGCACAGGTGAGAAGTGGATGATGGCGATGGTGGTGGTGAAGAGAAGTCCCCGGCGATGGCCGCAACTTTTTCATCATCCTCTTCTTCACTTGAAGAAGATCCACTTGATGATTCGACGTCGGTGAGCCAGTCACCAACAATATAGGCCTTTCCATTCTTCTTCTTGTGGAACCTCTTTTGCTTCCCATCCTTCCTCTTGAAGAATTTCTTTTCCTTCTTTTCATCATCACTGTCATCTTCTTTCTTGCCCTTGAACTTGTTCTTCTTGGGCTTGTTGCATTGATGAGCAAGATGACCAAGCTCACCACAGTTGTAGCAGTCCATCTCAGAGATGGGCTTTCTTCTGTTGGAAAAGAACTTCTTCTTCCTTGAATCAAATTTGATGCCTTCTCTATTTAGCTTCTTCAACATCTTGGTGGTCTTCCTTACCATCAAGGCAATGTTTGCATCAAGGTCATCATCACTTGAGGATTCTTCCTCAACTTGTATTTTTGCTTTTCCTTTTCTTTCATGATTTGCTTTGAGGGCCAAATCCTTTCTTTTGGAAGATGATTCTTCTTTGTCGTTGATGTGCATGTACATTTCATGGGCATTGATCTTTCCCAAAATTTGTGTAGGTGTGGTAACCGAAAGATCCATTTGATGTAGCACAGTGACAATGTGTCCATATTTGTCTATTGGGAGGACACTGAGAATCTTCCTCACAACATCCGGTTGTGAGATTTGAGTAAGCCCCAATCCATTGACTTCCTCTACAAGAATATTAAGTCGTGAGTACATAGCGTTTGCATTTTCATTAGCAAGCATTTCAAAAGAATTTAACTTTCGCATAGCTATGTGATATCTTTCCTCACGTTCACTTCTAGTTCCTTCGTGTAGAGCACAAATGTCCATCCACAAATCATGAGCATTTTTATGATTCCGAACTCTATTGAACACATCTTTGCAAAGGCCTCTAAAAAGGGTGTTTTTGGCCTTCGCATTCCATTTCTCATAATTGAACTCATCGCCTACAAGATTTGTGGGATCTCTAGGTTGGGGAAACCCTTGTGTGGCGGCTTTATAGACACCAATGTCTATAGCCTCTAAGTATGCTTCCATACGAATTTTCCAATAAGGAAAATCGTCACCATAAAAAACGGGAGGAGGTCCATCCCCACCGGACATCGTAACTCTAGCGGTTAAGCTAATCTATGAGCAACAAGGCTTTGATACCAATTGAAAGGATCACGATGCCCAAGAGGGGGGGTGAATTGGGCTTTTCTAAAAATCAACACTAATTAAAACCTAAGCAAGAGCTAAACAAGAGCCCAACTTCACCCCAACAACTAGCACTAAGAAAATAATACTAGAAATGTAACAAGGCTAAAACAATGCTTCAAATACTTGCTAAACAAATACACAAAGTAAATAGCTTGAATTAAGTGCGGAATGTAAAGCAAAGTTTAGAAGACTCCTCCAATTTTTCCCGAGGTATCGAAGAGTCGGCACTCTCCACTAGTCCTCGTTGGAGCACCCGCGCAAGGGTATCGCTCCCCCTTGGTCCTCGCAAGAACCAAGTGCTCACTACGAGATGATCCTTTGCCACTCCGGCGCGGTGGATCCCTCGAGACCGCTTACAAACTTGAGTCGGGTCACCAACAAGATCTTCACGGTGATCACCGAGCTCCCAACGCCACCAAGCCGTCTAGGTGATGCCGATCACCAAGAGTAACAAGCCATAGACTTTCGCTTGACCAAGAGAAGCCTAATGCAAGTGGTGTGTGCTCTAGGTGGCTCTCACTAGCGCTAATGAGGAACACACGCGGATTATGATTCTCTAATCTCCTCACTAGGCTTTTGGTGCTTGCAATGCTCTACCAAAGTGCTGGAATAAATGTGGAGTGCAAGACATTGAATATGGTGGGTGGAAGGGGTATAAATAGCCCTCACCCACCAACTAGCCGTTACAGGAAACTTGCTGCGCGATGGCGCACCGGACAGTCCGGTGCGCCACCGGTGCGCCAACGGTGCGCCACCGGTGCGCCAACGGTCACTTCCAACGGCTAGTTCTGACACAGAGCCGTTGGACTCATGGCGCACCGGACAGTGAACAGTCCACTGTCCGGTGCACACCGGACAGTCCGGTGCGATGTCCGGTGTGCCACTAAAATTCATCTCCGAAGGCAGCGCTCTCGGGTTTCTGCGACTGGGAAGGCTCTGCTGTGAACCAGCCTGGTCCCACCTGGCAGAGGGTGCACCGGACAGTCCGGTGCACACCGGACAGTCCGGTGCCCCAAAGCCAGAAACCCTAAGTCTTGTTTTTCAGCTGATTTTCAAATCGGTTTTCGCTCTAACTTGTGTGTGAGTTCTAGAGTGACACCTAGCACTGTGTATGAGTGTGATTGTGCACCAACACTACACTAGAACTCTCTTGGTCAAACTACTCATCGACAACCCCTCTTTATAGTACGGCTAAAAGAGAATAAAAAGCCTAATTAAAATGCGAGTGTCCACATCTCCTTGACACTCGGACTCCGTAGACCTTCACCTTTTGTTTCGTCGTTTTAGCCGTCGCTTCGAGTTCTTATCTCCGGGATTGTTTTCTCTGTTGTAGTACTTCTACCTGTCATGCGACCTAACTTACCATTTGTCTCTGCAAAACACACGTTAGTCACATATAATAATACGTTGTCATTAATCACTAAAACCAACCAGGGGCCTAGATGCTTTCAGCGCGAAAAGTCAACGCGAATACCGCTGAAAGTAAAAGGCGAAGAAGCTCCTAAGGGAGGCTTACAGCGAAAAATAAACGCTGATTTCGCTGAAGTAAAAGGCGAAGAAGCTCCTAAGGGAGGCTTATAGTAAAAAGACAATGCTGATTCAAAAGATTATGTGTTTTGTCGCAGGAATGTGTGTATCTTCGGAATAAACACCATCTTACACAGCATAACATCATCGCATCATTTCGCATAGCATAAGCATCATACATCATGTTGCATATGGCACAAGAGGTGGACATCATATTAGTCTACAGAAGAACGTTATTGATCTTCGGAAGTATAGCTTCGGAAAGTGTCTTCACGAAGCCTGGATATTATTCATCAGAACACTGGATATTGTTGTGACAAAGAAAAATTCCTCTTCACGAAGCATGAAAAGAAGGGAAGGTGTTTTTTTTCGTCAAAGACTCAAAAAGCGGTACGTGTAAAGTTTCATGCATCGTACAGAATTGAGCAATAAAAATGGGTATATTACATTCAGGATTACAAAATGTTACAATATATTACATTTCAGAAGTTTAATTTACAATAGTATTTAATCTTCTCTCAGAACAACTTCTGCAGCCTCATTCAGGAGCCGATTGACGACTTCGTCCATGATGGCTTCGGCCATCTTTTTAATTTCGTCGTCTCCTTTCGGCTGAGGGCCTGAAGACGCTTTAGCAGGATCTGAAGGACAGGATACGGCTATGTTGCTATTACAAATGGCAAACGAAGCTTAAAACCAAAAATTACAACACAATAAAAACTATTAGTTAATACCTAATTGACCTTCGGGCTCCGCGCTCTTTTCAGCAGCCTTAGCCACTTCTCTAGCATCGTGAATGCCCTTTTCACTTTTTTGAATAATTTCTCCTGCCATTTCTCGGCCACCATTATCCCAGATATCGGTAAAAAACTTTCCACCGATCATACTTGCTTCGGCCGAAGGATCTCTTGCATCTTCAAAGGACAAAGCAGCTTCGGATTGTGCTAAAATTTTTACATGCTCACAGCCCTTCTTCTCTAAAATGGTGGCAATTCCTCTGGCCCCAGAGAAAGCACATATATCTCCACGGCTATTTAAAATTTCTTCGAAGGCCTCAGCTTCGTGGCCGATCCATTCAATGGGACCTTCGGGATTGCCTCTCGTAAAGTTTTCTTCACTTGAGAAGGCGCCGACCCTGGCGAAGCTAGCTTTTAACTTCTTAACACACTCTATAGATTTGTTATAACATCTCTTCTTGAATGAACGAAGCTCTTCAACAATTACTTCTAGGTGATCTGCCCATTGGTCGCTGAGTTCTCGCCTTGTTTCTTCAAGTATGCGTTCTTCCTTGGCTCTGGCCAGTTGTTTCCGAAGATCTTCAATTTCTCGCTTCTGAGCTTCAGCTTGACCCTTAAAAGCAGCTTCGTCTTCCTTTATTTTATTTAGCAATGAGTATAATATTTTATCTTTTTCGAGGCCTTCGTTCCTCAGTTCAATTACTTCGGAACGAAGGTTGCTCAGGGCTATAGCACACCCTTCGTCTTCAGCATCTTTTTGTGCCCTAAGGGCATTGCTAAGTATCAGGCCCTGCGAAGAGAAATATGTGTGTGTCAATAAATTTAAACAAACAAAAGATTTTTTGGTCTCAACAAAGAATACAAGGATCCCATTTGTCGCACCTTTAAGCTATTATAGGCCAGGCTGTCGGCCAGATCGTTCTTCGACAGCACAGAGAGCCCGTCTTCTAAGGTTGGGAATCCGAAGCTCTTGCTCATCTCCCGGCAGACAGAAATTTCCTTGCTGTCAGGGAGACAATACAAAAAGTCTTCTTCTCCACTACCATTAAATATTAACGCCCCCTTTGGATACTTCAGTTTCTGGGCGTAGTGCTGGGCTTCTTGCTCTTCTTTTTCTGATAGTCTTTTCCCCGAAGCATGACGAACAATATAATCACGAACTTTGGAGGATGCTTCGGGGACAACGACACCGATTTCTTCAACAGATGTTGGCTTTGTTATTTTTTCTTCCTCATTTTCCAAGGATTTTATCTTTACGGGCTCTAAGGACCCAGCTTCGGTTTCAATTTCCTGCTCTGGAGTTTTTGTATCAGAAATTTCGGTTGTTGTTTTAGGAGTGGCAGCAGCCTTCTTCAGAGGTGTGCTTGAAGATTTGATTGTTTCCAATACATCTAGCACATTAGCCATTCTCTTTCTTTTCGGAGTCACTACTGGCACTTTTTGATTTTTCACTGTCTCAACATTTGCTGCAGGACTCACAATTTCTGATACTTTTTCTTCAGATGGTTTTTTCTCTTCTTCAATTTTTTCTGTGGATGGCGCTTCGACCATTTCTTTGGTTTCCGGTAGCAAAATCTTCGGTTCTTCCAATTCTATCCTTTTTGGCGCTTCGGCTATTTCTGCAGCTGCTGGCGGCGTGGCTGGTTTGGTTGGCTTTTTAGCCTCGGTGGCCGAAGAAGATTTTCCGGTAAACTCGGGCACCGAAGCTGGTTCGATATAGCGCGGCCGGTGTGTGAGGACCTTTATCTTCTTTCTTTCAGGTTTTGGCTCGCTAGGAGCAGTTGCAGCTTCTTCTTTTGCAGAGGTTGTGTTTTTTCTCTTCTGCCTTAGAATGGGATAGCAATAGTCAGGGTAGACAAACCCAATTGCATCAAATACCCGATTCAGCCTCTTCTTTTTTCGGCCTCCGAAGGCTGCTGACATCGCAGTATCTTCGGCCTTCGAATAAGCACCAAGCAGCTCATCACTTAAATTTTCAATGCTTTTTAACCAGTCATCATCTGGCTCAGCAAATTTATCTCCGAACTTGAAGGTGTACTTCAGTCTCACAAGTCCACCTTCGTGGGCCTCTTTTATGGTTTCTTGTGGCATTTCCCATTTCTCCGCGAGCGGCCATACCCGGAAGGCAATATGCTCTTGTACTAAATCTCTCGTTCCAATAAAAGAGCAGATAACGCCGAAGGCCCTCTGGCATTCTTCGGCAGCTTCACTCATTTCAACCTTCGGCCTTCGAAGGCCGAAGCTTTGCCAAATAGGGCGCATAATTATACCTTTGATATCTTCTCGTACTGACAGGTCATTCTTCACATAAAACCATTCTGTCATCCAGTCGCCGGGCCATCTCTTCCGAAAGGTTGGTACGGGGCAGCTTGACCCGGACCGAGAAACGAAGCTGTAGCAGCCAAAATTGTTATGATACTGTTCCTTGCCCCAAGGTTTTGTTTCATATGATAATTCGTGTATATTGCAGAAGCTTTTTGCATCAGGCTTCAGACCTTGGCTTCTCGCGGCCCACACGAAGATATTCAGCCTTATAATTGCCTCGGGAGTAAGTTGATGAAGATAGACTTCGAAGATTTTCAACACCTCCACGACGAAGCTGCTCAAGGGAAATCGTAGCCCAGCTTTCAAAAAGCTTCGGTACACTACGACTTCATTCTCTTCAGGGTGTGGACAAGTCTTCTCCCCTTCGTTGGCCCTCACAATGGACAAATCCCGGAAATACCTTCCTCTCATGTTGACAAGATGATTCTCTTTGATAGTTGACTTACCATAAACTGAATGGCTTGGTCGCCAGGGACGATCTTCGGAGTCTTCACTACCGCTGTCCACATCATAACTGTCGCTGTCACCAGTATCCTCAGACAAGCCTTCTAGAATTTCCTTGGTAATTTTTTCCGTGTTGGTCTTCGACATCGCTATAAGAAACCCCAAGTTTTTCTCTTCGTCAAGAGTCAGCTTCGTCTCAGCAGCAGCTTTCTTATCTCCAGACATCTTCGGAAAACACTAAAAACTGTTTTCAAAGCCGAAGCTTCAAAACTAAAAGCTCAGAAAATCTTAGTGCGCAAAAGCTAAAAATCGAGTGAGCGAGAGCAAGTGACAAGAGAGCGTGCCAAATGAGTTTGCGGTATGACCATATTTATATGCCCAATGCGTTGAAAATTGAAAGACCCCGCTTGTCAGTGAATGTTGCTATTCTAGCAAAGGGAAGGTGTTTTTTCGGACCTTCGGCGTAAAGCCTTCGTCCATTTCGCAATCTAAATTTATTGTTTTAAACAAATTAATATTGCGAGGGGCTACTGTTGGGGGCCTTCGGCTTACGAAGGTCCTCAAAAACAGGATTTAACAGTATTTCTGGAGTTTAATGTGTGAACAGGTATCTTCGGACTCAAGTTGGTATCACAGCTGGCCAGAATAATACGAAGGTCGATACAACGCCGAAGGTGTGAGCAGGAAAGCTTCGGCGCGATACCAACAAAATGAAACCGACTTAAAGATGAAAAGGCTATTCAGACCTCGATAGATTACAATAGAATTATTATCAAATGTAAAGGGCATGAATGTAATTTTGCATAGGTTGTGTCCTGTGCCTATAAATAGGTGAACAGTACCCACGTACTGTTCACGCTGATTTGGCATTTGCTTTTGCGTCACGCTTGTACTTTCATCCCCTTCAAGTTAAAGGTACATGTTGTAATCTATCGATTACTTCTGTTTATACATGATAATGAAACATAATTGTTTATGTTGTTCATTATATTCCTTATAGTTCATCCTTCATCATTATATAATGTATTTATGAAGGTATGCCCTTCATAACCTTCGTCCGAAAATCATTATTCCTGAGAGGAATAATGTTTCGAAGGGCGAAGGACTTTACCGATTAACATTTTCTATGTTGCCTTGTTCCTGACTCATAGCATTCAAGAACAAGTCTCCAACAACCATGAACGACAATTTTCAATAATACTGAAGGCTAACACCTACGGATTTTTGACCAAGAAATGGTCTCCACCAGAAATCCAAGAATGTGATCTATGGCAAGGAAACATATGTGGGGTGAGGTGTATGAGCCTCTGGTCGACGATCAATGGCCACACAACCCTAATTTTTGTCGAAAATAGCCATGAACGACCATTTTCAATGACACTGAAGGCTAACACCTACGGATTTTTGACCAAGAAATGGTCTCCACCATAAATCCAAGAATGTGATCTATGGCAAGGAAACATATGTGTAGTGAGGTGTATGAGCCTCTGGTCGAAGATCAATGGCCACACAACCCCCATTTTTGTCGAAAATAGCCATGAATGACCATTTTCAAAAATACCAAAGGCTAACACATTCGGATTTTTGCCCAAGAAATGGTCTCCACCAGAAATCCAAGAATGTGATCTATGGCAAGGAAACATATGTGGGGTGAGGTGTACGAGCCTCTGGTCGATGATCAATGGCCACAGAACCCCCATTTTGCCGAAAATAGCCATGAATGACCATTTTCAATAATACCGAAGGCTAACACGTACGAGTTTTTGACCAAGAAATGGTCTCCACCAAAAATCCAAGAATGTGATCTATGGCAAGGAAACATATGAGGGGTGAGATTTATGAGCCTCTAGTCGATGATAAATGGCCACACAACCCCCATTTTTTATGAAAATAGCCATGAGCGACCATTTTCAATAATATTAGAGGCTAAGACCTACGGATTTTTGACCAAGAAATGGTCTCCACCAGAAATCTAAGAATGTGATCTATGGCAAGGAAACATATGTGGGGTGAGGTGTATGAGCCTCTGGTCGATGATCAATGGCCACACAACCCACATTGTTGTCGAAAATAGCCATGAATGACCATTTACAATAATACCGAAGGCTAACACCTACGGATTTTTGACCAAGAAATGGTCTCCACCAGAAATCCAAGAATGTGATCTATGGCAAGGAAACATATGTGGGGTGAGGTGTATGAGCCTCTGGTCGATGATCAATGGCCACACAACCCCCATTTTTGTCGAAAATGACCATGAACGACCATTTTCAATAATATCGAAGGCTAACACCTACGGATTTTTGACCAAGAAATGGTCTCCACCAGAAATCCAAGAATGTGATCTACGACAAGGAAACATATGTGGGGTGAGGTGTATGAGCCTCTGGTCGACGATCAATGGCCACACAACCCCCATTTTGCCGAAAATAGCCATGAATGACCATTTTCAATAATACCGAAGGCTAACACGTACGAGTTTTTAACCAAGAAATGGTTTCCACCAGAAATCCAAGAATGTAATCTATGGCAAGGAAACATATGTGGGGTGAGGTGTACGAGCCTCTGGTCGATGATCAATGGCCACACAACCCCCATTTTGCCGAAAATAGCCATGAACGACCATTTTCAATAATACCGAAGGCTAACACGTACGAGTTTTTGACCAAGAAATGGTCTCCACCAAAAATCCAAGAATGTGATCTATGGCAAGGAAACATATGTGGGGTGAGATTTATGAGCCTCTAGTCGATGATAAATGGCCACACAACCCCCATTTTTTTATGAAAATAGCCATGAGCGACCATTTTCAATAATATTAGAGGCTAAGACCTACTGATTTGTGACCAAGAAATGGTCTCCACCAGAAATCCAAGAATGTGATCAATGGCAAGGAAACATATGTGGGGTGAGGTGTATGAGCCTATGGTCGATGATCAATGGCCACACAACCCCCATTTTTGTCGAAAATAGCCATGAATGACCGTTTACAATAATACCGAAGGCTAACACCTACGGATTTTTGACCAAGAAATGGTCTCCACCAGAAATCCAAGAATGTGATCTATGGCAAGGAAACATATGTGGGGTGAGGTGTATGAGCCTCTGGTCGATGATCAATGGCCACACAACCCCCATTTTTGTCGAAAATAGCCATGAACGACCATTTTCAATAATATCGAAGGCTAACACCTACGGATTTTTGACCAAGAAATGGTCTCCACCAGAAATCCAAGAATGTGATCTACGACAAGGAAACATTTGTGGGGTGAGGTGTATGAGCCTCTGGTCGACGATCAATGGCCACACAACCCCCATTTTGCCGAAAATAGCCATGAATGACCATTTTCAATAATACCGAAGGCTAACACGTACGAGTTTTTAACCAAGAAATGGCTTCCACCAGAAATCCAAGAATGTAATCTATGGCAAGGAAACATATGTGGGGTGAGGTTTATGAGCCTCTAGTCGATGATAAATGGCCACACAACCCCCATTTTTTATGAAAATAGCCATGAGCGACCTTGAAAATAGCCATGAGCGACCATTTTCAATAATACTACAGGCTAACACCTACGGATTTTAGACCAAGAAATGGTCTCCACCAGAAATCCAAGAATGTGATCTACGACAAGGAAACATATGTGGGGTGAGGTGTATGAGCCTCTGGTCGACGATCAATGGCCACACAACCCCCATTTTGCCGAAAATAGCCATGAATGACCATTTTCAATAATACCGAAGGCTAACACGTACGAGTTTTTAACCAAGAAATGGCTTCCACCAGAAATCCAAGAATGTAATCTATGGCAAGGAAACATATGTGGGGTGAGGTTTATGAGCCTCTAGTCGATGATAAATGGCCACACAACCCCCATTTTTTATGAAAATAGCCATGAGCGACCTTGAAAATAGCCATGAGCGACCATTTTCAATAATACTAGAGGCTAACACCTACGGATTTTAGACCAAGAAATGGTCTCCACCAGAAATCCAAGAATGTGATCTATGGCAAGGAAACATATGTGGGGTGAGGTGTATGAGCGTCTGGTCGATGATCAATGGACACACAACCCCCATTTTTGTCGAAAATAGCCATGAACGACCATTTTCAATAATACCGAAGGCTAACACCTACGGATTTTTGACCAAGAAATGGTCTCCACCAATAATCCAAGAATGTGATTTATGGCAAAGAAACATATGTGGGGTGAGGTGTATGAGCCTCTGGTCGACGATCAATGGCCACACAACCCAAATTTTTGTCGAAAATAGCCATGAACGACCATTTTCAATGACACTGAAGGCTAACACCTACGAATTTTTGACCAAGAAATGGTCTCCACCATAAATCCAAGAATGTGATCTATGGCAAGGAAACATATGTGTAGTGAGGTGTATGAGCCTCTGGTCGAAGATCAATGGCCACACAACCCCCATTTTTGTCAAAAATAGCCATGAATGACCATTTTCAAAAATACCAAAGGCTAACACGTACGGATTTTTGACCAAGAAATGGTCTCCACCAGAAATCCAAGAATGTGATCTATGGCAAGGAAACATATGTGAGGTGAGGTGTACGAGCCTCTGGTCGATGATCAATGGCCACACAACCCCCATTTTGCCGAAAATAGCCATGAACGATCATTTTCAATAATACCGAAGGCTAACACGTACGAGTTTTTAACCAAGAAATGGTCTCCACCAGAAATCCAAGAATGTGATCTATGGCAATGAAACATATGTGGGGTGAGGTTTATGAGCCTCTAGTCGATGATAAATGGCCACACAACCCCCATTTTTTTATGAAAATAGCCATGAGCGACCTTGAAAATAGCCATGAGCGACCATTTTCAATAATACTAGAGGCTAACACCTACGAATTTTAGACCAAGAAATGGTCTCCACCAGAAATCCAAGAATGTGATCTATGGCAAGGAAAAATATGTGGGGTGAGGTGTATGAGCGTCTGGTCGATGATCAATGGCCACACAACCCCCATTTTTGTCGAAAATAGCCATGAACGACCATTTTCAATAATACCTAAGGCTAACACCTACGGATTTTTGACCAAGAAATGGTCTCCACCAGAAATCCAAGAATGTGATCTATGGCAAGGAAACATATGTGGGGTGAGGTGTATGAGCCTCTGGTCGACGATCAATGGCCACACAACCCTAATTTTTGTCGAAAATAGCCATGAACGACCATTTTCAATGACACTGAAGGCTAACACCTACGGATTTTTGACCAAGAAATGGTCTCCACCATAAATCCAAGAATGTGATCTATGGCAAGGAAACATATGTGTAGTGAGGTGTATGAGCCTCTGGTCGAAGATCAATGGCCACACAACCCCCATTTTTGTCGAAAATAGCCATGAATGACCATTTTCAAAAATACCAAAGGCTAACACATTCGGATTTTTGCCCAAGAAATGGTCTCCACCAGAAATCCAAGAATGTGATCTATGGCAAGGAAACATATGTGGGGTGAGGTGTACGAGCCTCTGGTCGATGATCAATGGCCACAGAACCCCCATTTTGCCGAAAATAGCCATGAACGACCATTTTCAATAATACCGAAGGCTAACACGTACGAGTTTTTGACCAAGAAATGGTCTCCACCAAAAATCCAAGAATGTGATCTATGGCAAGGAAACATATGTGGGGTGAGATTTATGAGCCTCTAGTCGATGATAAATGGCCACACAACCCCCATTTTTTTATGAAAATAGCCATGAGCGACCATTTTCAATAATATTAGAGGCTAAGACCTACGGATTTTCGACCAAGAAATGGTCTCCACCAGAAATCCAAGAATGTGATCTATGGCAAGGAAACATATGTGGGGTGAGGTGTATGAGCCTCTGGTCGATGATCAATGGCCACACAACCCCAATTTTTGTCGAAAATAGCCATGAATGACCATTTACAATAATACCGAAGGCTAACACCTACGGATTTTTGACCTAGAAATGGTCTCCACCAGAAATCCAAGAATGTGATCTATGGCAAGGAAACATATGTGGGGTGAGGTGTATGAGCCTCTGGTCGATGATCAATGGCCACACAACCCCCATTTTTGTCGAAAATAGCCATGAATGACCATTTTCAATAATATCGAAGGCTAACACCTACGGATTTTTGACAAAGAAATGGTCTCCACCAGAAATCCAAGAATGTGATCTACGACAAGGAAACATATGTGGGGTGAGGTGTATGAGCCTCTGGTCGACGATCAATGGCCACACAACCCCCATTTTGCCGAAAATAGCCATGAATGACCATTTTCAATAATACCGAAGGCTAACACGTACGAGTTTTTAACCAAGAAATGGTTTCCACTAGAAATCCAAGAATGTAATCTATGGCAAGGAAACATATGTGGGGTGAGGTTTATGAGCCTCTAGTCGATGATAAATGGCCACACAACCCCCATTTTTTATGAAAATAGCCATGAGCGACCTTGAAAATAGCCATGAGCGACCATTTTCAATAATATTAGAGGCTAAGACCTACAGATTTTTGACCAAGAAATGGTCTCCACCAGAAATCCAAGAATGTGATCTATGGCAAGGAAACATATGTGGGGTGATGTGTATGAGCCTCTGGTCGATGATCAATGGCCACACAACCCCCATTTTTGTCGAAAATAGCCATGAATGACCATTTACAATAATACCGAAGGCTAACACCTACGGATTTTTGACCAAGAAATGGTCTCCACCAGAAATCCAAGAATGTGATCTATGGCAAGGAAACATATGTGGGGTGAGGTGTATGAGCCTCTGGTCGATAATCAATGGCCACACAACCCCCATTTTTGTCGAAAATAGCCATGAACGACCATTTTCAATAATATCGAAGGCTAACACCTATGGATTTTTGACCAAGAAATGGTCTCCACCAGAAATCCAAGAATGTGATCTACGACAAGGAAACATATGTGGGGTGAGGTGTATGAGCCTCTGGTCGACGATCAATGGCCACACAACCCCCATTTTGCCGAAAATAGCCATGAATGACCATTTTCAATAATACCGAAGGCTAACACGTACGAGTTTTTAACCAAGAAATGGTTTCCACCAGAAATCCAAGAATGTAATCTATGGCAAGGAAACATATGTGGGGTGAGGTTTATGAGCCTCTAGTCGATGATAAATGGCCACACAACCCCCATTTTTTATGAAAATAGCCATGAGCGACCTTGAAAATAGCCATGAGCGACCATTTTCAATAATACTAGAGGCTAACACCTACGAATTTTAGACCAAGAAATGGTCTCCACCAGAAATCCAAGAATGTGATCTATGACAAGGAAACATATGTGGGGTGAGGTGTATGAGCGTCTGGTCGATGATCAATGGCCACACAACCCCCATTTTTGTCGAAAATAGCCATGAACGACCATTTTCAATAATACCGAAGGCTAACACCTACGGAATTTTGACCAAGAAATGGTCTCCACCAGAAATCCAAGAATGTGATCTATGGCAAGGAAACATATGTGGGGTGAGGTGTATGAGCCTCTGGTCGACGATCAATGGCCACACAACCCCCATTTTTTATGAAAATAGCCATGAGCGACCTTGGAAATAGCCATGAGCGACCATTTTCAATAATACTAGAGGCTAACACCTATGGATTTTAGACCAAGAAATGGTCTCCACCAGAAATCCAAGAATGTGATCTATGGCAAGGAAACATATGTGGGGTGAGGTGTATGAGCCTCTGGTCGATAATCAATGGCCACACAACCCCCATTTTTGTCGAAAATAGCCATGAACGACCATTTTCAATAATATCGAAGGCTAACACCTATGGATTTTTGACCAAGAAATGGTCTCCACCAGAAATCCAAGAATGTGATCTACGACAAGGAAACATATGTGGGGTGAGGTGTATGAGCCTCTGGTCGACGATCAATGGCCACACAACCCCCATTTTGCCGAAAATAGCCATGAATGACCATTTTCAATAATACCGAAGGCTAACACGTACGAGTTTTTAACCAAGAAATGGTTTCCACCAGAAATCCAAGAATGTAATCTATGGCAAGGAAACATATGTGGGGTGAGGTTTATGAGCCTCTAGTCGATGATAAATGGCCACACAACCCCCATTTTTTATGAAAATAGCCATGAGCGACCTTGAAAATAGCCATGAGCGACCATTTTCAATAATACTAGAGGCTAACACCTACGAATTTTAGACCAAGAAATGGTCTCCACCAGAAATCCAAGAATGTGATCTATGGCAAGGAAACATATGTGGGGTGAGGTGTATGAGCGTCTGGTCGATGATCAATGGCCACACAACCCCCATTTTTGTCGAAAATAGCCATGAACGACCATTTTCAATAATACCGAAGGCTAACACCTACGGAATTTTGACCAAGAAATGGTGTCCACCAGAAATCCAAGAATGTGATCTATGGCAAGGAAACATATGTGGGGTGAGGTGTATGAGCCTCTGGTCGACGATCAATGGCCACACAACCCCCATTTTTTATGAAAATAGCCATGAGCGACCTTGAAAATAGCCATGAGCGACCATTTTCAATAATACTAGAGGCTAACACCTACGGATTTTTGACCAAGAAATGGTCTCCACCAGAAATCCGGGAATGTGATCTATGGCAAGGAAACATATGTGGGGTGAGGTGTATGAGCCTCTGGTCGATGATCAATGGCCACACAACCTCCATTTTTGTCGAAAATAGCCATGAACGACCATTTTCAATAATATCGAAGGCTAACACCTACTGATTTTTGACCAAGAAATGGTCTCCACCAGAAATCCAAGAATGTGATCTACGACAAGGAAACATATGTGGGGTGAGGTGTATGAGCCTCTGGTCGACGATCAATGGCCACACAACCCCCATTTTGCCGAAAATAGCCATGAATGACCATTTTCAATAATATCGAAGGCTAACACCTACGGATTTTTGACCAAGAAATGGTCTCCACCAGAAATCCAAGAATGTGATCTACGACAAGGAAACATATGTGGGGTGAGGTGTATGAGCCTCTGGTCGACGATCAATGGCCACACAACCCCCATTTTGCCGAAAATAGCCATGAATGACCATTTTCAATAATACCGAAGGCTAACACGTACGAGTTTTTAACCAAGAAATGGTTTCCACCAGAAATCCAAGAATGTAATCTATGGCAATGAAACATATGTGGGGTGAGGTTTATGAGCCTCTAGTCGATAATAAATGGCCACACAACCCCCATTTTTTATGAAAATAGCCATAAACGACCTTGAAAATAGCCATGAGCGACCATTTTCAATAATACTAGAGGCTAACACCTACGGATTTTAGACCAAGAAATGGTCTCCACCAGAAATCCAAGAATGTGATCTATGGCAAGGAAACATATGTGGGGTGAGGTGTATGAGCGTCTGGTCGATGATCAATGGCCACACAACCCCCATTTTTGTCGAAAATAGCCATGAACGACCATTTTCAATAATACCGAAGGCTAACACCTACAGATTTTTTACCAAGAAATGGTCTCCACCAGAAATCCAAGAATGTGATCTATGGCAAGGAAACATATGTGGGGTGAGGTGTATGAGCCTCTAGTCGATGATCAATGGCCACACAACCCCCATTTTTGTCGAAAATAGCCATGAATGACCATTTTCAAAAATACCAAAGGCTAACACGTACGGATTTTTAACCAAGAAATGGTCTCCACCAGAAATCCAAGAATGTGATCTATGGCAAGGAAACAAATGTGGGGTGAGGTGTACGAGCCTCCGGTCGATGATCAATGGCCACACAACCCCCATTTTGCCGAAAATAGCCATGAATGACCATTTTCAATAGTACCGAAGGCTAACACGTACGAGTTTTTAACCAAGAAATGGTCTCCACCAGAAATCCAAGAAAGTGATCTATGGCAAGGAAACATATGTGGGGTGAGGTGTATGAGCGTCTGGTCGATGATCAATGGCCACACAACCCCCATTTTTGTCAAAAATAGCCATGAACGACCATTTTCAATAATACCGAAGGCTAACACCTACGGATTTTTGACCAAGAAATGGTCTCCACCAGAAATCCAAGAATGTGATCTATGGCAAGGAAACATATGTGGGGTGAGGTGTATGAGCCTCTGGTCGACGATCAATGGCCACACAACCCTAATTTTTGTCGAAAATAGCCATGAACGACCATTTTCAATAACATTGAAGGCTAACACCTACGGATTTTTGACCAAGAAATGGTCTCCACCATAAATCCAAGAATGTGATCTATGGCAAGGAAACATATGTGTAGTGAGGTGTATGAGCCTCTGGTCGATGATCAATGGCCACACAACCCCCATTTTTGTCGAAAATAGCCATCAATGACCATTTACAATAATACCGAAGGCTAACACCTACGGAATTTTTGACCAAGAAATGGTCTCCACCAGAAATCCAAGAATATGATCTATGGCAAGGAAACATATGTGGGGTGAGGTGTATGAGCCTCTGGTCGACGATCAATGGCCACACAACCCCCATTTTGCCGAAAATACCCATGAATGACCATTTTCAATAATACCGAAGGCTAACACGTACGAGTTTTTAACCAAGAAATGGTCTCCACCAGAAATCCAAGAATGTAATCTATGGCAAGGAAACATATGTGGGGTGAGGTTTATGAGCCTCTAGTCGATGATAAATGGCCACACAAGCTCCATTTTTTATGAAAATAGCCATGAGCGACCTTGAAAATAGCCATGAGCGACCATTTTCAATAATACTAGAGGCTAACACCTACGGATTTTAGACCAAGAAATGGTCTCCACCAGAAATCCAAGAATGTGATCTATGGCAAGGAAACATATGTGGGGTGAGATGTATGAGCGTCTGGTCGATGATCAATGGCCACACAACCCCCATTTTTGTCGAAAATAGCCATGAATGACCATTTTCAATAATACCGAAGGCTAACACCTACGGATTTTTGACCAAGAAATGGTCTCCACCAGAAATCCAAGAATGTGATCTATGGCAAGGAAAAATATGTGGCGTGAGGTGTATGAGCCTCTAGTCGATGATCAATGGCCACACAACCCCCATTTTTGTCGAAAATAGCCATGAATGATCATTTTCAAAAATACCAAAGGCTAACACGTACGGATTTTTGACCAAGAAATGGTCTCCACCAGAAATCCAATAATGTGATCTATGGCAAGGAAACATATGTGGGGTGAGGTGTACGAGCCTCTGGTCGATGATCAATGGCCACACAACCCCCATTTTGCCAAAAATAGCCATGAATGACCATTTTCAATAATACCGAAGGCTAACACGTACGAGTTTTTAACCAAGAAATGGTTTCCACCAGAAATCCAAGAATGTAATCTATGGCAAGGAAACATATGTGGGGTGAGGTTTATGAGCCTCTAGTCGATGATAAATGGCCACACAACCCCCATTTTTTATGAAAATAGCCATGAGCGACCTTGAAAATAGCCATGAGCGACCATTTTCAATAATACTAGAGGCTAACACCTACGGATTTTAGACCAAGAAATGGTCTCCACCAGAAATCCAAGAATGTGATCTATGGCAAGGAAACATATGTGGGGTGAGGTGTATGAGCGTCTGGTCGATGATCAATGGCCACACAACCCCCATTTTTGTCGAAAATAGCCATGAACGACCATTTTCAATAATACCGAAGGCTAACACCTACGGATTTTTGACCAAGAAATGGTCTCCACCAGAAATCCAAGAATGTGATCTATGGCAAGGAAACATATGTGGGGTGAGGTGTATGAGCCTCTGGTCGACGATCAATGGCCACACAACCCCCATTTTTTATGAAAATAGCCATGAGCGACCTTGAAAATAGCCATGAGCGACCATTTTCAATAATACTAGAGGCTAACACCTACGGATTTTAGACCAAGAAATGGTCTCCACCAGAAATCCAAGAATGTGATCTATGGCAAGGAAACATATGTGGGGTGAGGTGTATGAGCCTCTGGTCGATGATCAATGGCCACACAACCCCCATTTTTGTCGAAAATAGCCATGAACGACCATTTCAATAATACCGAAGGCTAACACCTACGGATTTTTGACCAAGAAATGGTCTCCACCAGAAATCCAAGAATGTGATCTATGGCAAGGAAACATATGTGGGGTAAGGTGTATGAGCCTCTGGTCGATGATCAATGGCCACACAACCCCCATTTTTGTCGAAAATAGCCATGAACGACCATTTTCAATAATATCGAAGGCTAACACCTACGGAATTTTGTCCAAGAAATGGTCTCCACCAGAAATCCAAGAATGTGATCTACGACAAGGAAACATATGTGGGGTGAGGTGTATGAGCCTCTGGTCGACGATCAATGGCCACACAACCCCCATTTTGCCGAAAATAGCCATGAATGACCATTTTCAATAATATCCAAGGCTAACACCTACGGATTTTTGACCAAGAAATGGTCTCCACCAGAAATCCAAGAATGTGATCTACGACAAGGAAACATATGTGGGGTGAGGTGTATGAGCCTCTGGTCGACGATCAATGGCCACACAACCCCCATTTTGCCGAAAATAGCCATGAATGACCATTTTCAATAATACCGAAGGCTAACACGTACGAGTTTTTAACCAAGAAATGGTTTCCACCAGAAATCCAAGAATGTAATCTATGGCAAGGAAACATATGTGGGGTGAGGTTTATGAGCCTCTAGTCGATGATAAATGGCCACACAACCCCCATTTTTTTATGAAAATAGCCATGAGCGACCTTGAAAATAGCCATGAGCGACCATTTTCAATAATACTAGAGGCTAACACCTACGGATTTTAGACCAAGAAATGGTCTCCACCAGAAATCCAAGAATGTGATCTATGGCAAGGAAACATATGTGGGGTGAGGTGTATGAGCGTCTGGTCGATGATCAATGGCCACACAACCCCCATTTTTGTCGAAAATAGCCATGAACGACCATTTTCAATAATACCGAAGGCTAACACCTACGGATTTTTTGACCAAGAAATGGTCTCCACCAGAAATCCAAGAATGTGATCTATGGCAAGGAAACATATGTGGGGTGAGGTGTATGAGCCTCTAGTCGATGATCAATGGCCACACAACCTCCATTTTTGTCGAAAATAGCCATGAACGACCATTTTCAATAATATCGAAGGCTAACACCTACGGATTTTTGACCAAGAAATGGTCTCCACCAGAAATCCAAGAATGTGATCTACGACAAGGAAACATATGTGGGGTGAGGTGTATGAGCCTCTGGTCGACGATCAATGGCCACACAACCCCCATTTTGCCGAAAATAGCCATGAATGACCATTTTCAATAATATCGAAGGCTAACACCTACGGATTTTTGACCAAGAAATGGTCTCCACCAGAAATCCAAGAATGTGATCTACGACAAGGAAACATATGTGGGGTGAGGTGTATGAGCCTCTGGTCGACGATCAATGGCCACACAACCCCCATTTTGCCGAAAATAGCCATGAATGACCATTTTCAATAATACCGAAGGCTAACAAGTACGAGTTTTTAACCAAGAAATGGTTTCCACTAGAAATCCAAGAATGTAATCTATGGCAATGAAACATATGTGGGGTGAGGTTTATGAGCCTCTAATCGATAATAAATGGCCACACAACCCCCATTTTTTATGAAAATAGCCATGAGCGACCTTGAAAATAGCCATGAGCGACCATTTTCAATAATACTAGAGGCTAACACCTACGGATTTTAGACCAAGAATGGTCTCCACCAGAAATCCAAGAATGTGATCTATGGCAAGGAAACATATGTGGGGTGAGGTGTATGAGCATCTGGTCGATGATCAATGGCCACACAACCCCCATTTTTGTCGAAAATAGCCATGAACGACCATTTTCAATAATACCGAAGGCTAACACCTACGGATTTTTTACCAAGAAATGGTCTCCACCAGAAATCCAAGAATGTGATCTATGGCAAGGAAACATATGTGGGGTGAGGTGTATGAGCCTCTAGTCGATGATCAATGGCCACACAACCCCCATTTTTGTCGAAAATAGCCATGAATGACCATTTTCAAAAATACCAAAGGCTAACACGTACGGATTTTTAACCAAGAAATGGTCTCCACCAGAAATCCAAGAATGTGATCTATGGCAAGGAAACATATGTGGGGTGAGGTGTACGAGCCTCTGGTCGATGATCAATGGCCACACAACCCCCATTTTGCCGAAAATAGCCATGAATGACCATTTTCAATAATACCGAAGGCTAACACGTACGAGTTTTTAACCAAGAAATGGTCTCCACTAGAAATCCAAGAATGTGATCTATGGCAAGGAAACATATGTGGGTGAGGTGTATGAGCGTCTGGTCGATGATCAATGGCCACACAACCCCCATTTTTGTCGAAAATAGCCATGAACGACCATTTTCAATAATACCGAAGGCTAACACCTACGGATTTTTGACCAAGAAATGGTCTCCACCAGAAATCCAAGAATTTGATCTATGGCAAGGAAACATATGTGGGGTGAGGTGTATGAGCCTCTGGTCGACGATCAATGGCCACACAACCCTAATTTTTGTCGAAAATAGCCATGAACGACCATTTTCAATGACACTGAAGGCTAACACCTATGGATTTTTGACCAAGAAATGGTCTCCACCATAAATCCAAGAATGTGATCTATGGCAAGGAAACATATGTGTAGTGAGGTGTATGAGCCTCTGGTCGATGATCAATGGCCACACAACCCCCATTTTTGTCGAAAATAGCCATGAATGACCATTTACAATAATACCAAAGGCTAACACCTACGGATTTTTGACCAAGAAATGGTCTCCACCAGAAATCCAAGAATGTGATCTATGGCAAGGAAACATATGTGGGGTGAGGTGTATGAGCCTCTGGTCGACGATCAATGGCCACACAACCCCCATTTTGCCGAAAATAGCGATGAATGACCATTTTCAATAATACCGAAGGCTAACACGTACGAGTTTTTAACCAAGAAATGGTCTCCACCAGAAATCCAAGAATGTAATCTATGGCAAGGAAACATATGTGGGGTGAGGTTTATGAGCCTCTAGTCGATGATAAATGGCCACACAACCCCCATTTTTTATGAAAATAGCCATGAGCGACCTTGAGAATAGCCATGAGCGACCATTTTCAATAATACTAGAGGCTAACACCTACGGATTTTAGACCAAGAAATGGTCTCCACCAGAAATCCAAGAATGTGATCTATGGCAAGGAAACATATGTGGGGTGAGGTGTATGAGCATCTGGTCGATGATCAATGGCCACACAACCCCCATTTTTGTCGAAAATAGCCATGAATGACCATTTTCAATAATACCGAAGGCTAACACCTACGGATTTTTTACCAAGAAATGGTCTCCACCAGAAATCCAAGAATGTGATCTATGGCAAGGAAACATATGTGGGGTGAGGTGTATGAGCCTCTAGTCGATGATCAATGGCCACACAACCCCCATTTTTGTCGAAAATAGCCATGAATGACCATTTTCAAAAATACCAAAGGCTAACACGTACGGATTTTTGACCAAGAAATGGTCTCCACCAGAAATCCAAGAATGTGATCTATGGCAAGGAAACATATGTGGGGTGAGGTGTACGAGCCTCTGGTCCATGATCAATGGCCACACAACCCCCATTTTGCCGAAAATAGCCATGAATGACCATTTTCAATAATAACGAAGGCTAACACGTACGAGTTTTTAACCAAGAAATGGTTTCCACCAGAAATCCAAGAATGTAATCTATGGCAAGGAATCATATGTGGGGTGAGGTTTATGAGCCTCTGGTCGATGATGAATGGCCACACAACCCCCATTTTGCCGAAAATAGCCATGAACGACCATTTTCAATAATACCGAAGGCTAACACGTACGAGTTTTTAACCAAGAAATGGTCTCCACCAGAAATCCAAGAATGTGATCTATGGCAAGGAAACATATGTGGGGTGAGGTGTACGAGCCTCTAGTCGATGATCAATGGCCACACAACCACCATTTTGCCGAAAATAGCCATGAACGACCATTTTCAATAATACCGAAGGCTAACACGTACGAGTTTTTAACCAAGAAATGGTCTCCACCAAAAATCCAAGAATGTGATCTATGGCAAGGAAACATATGTGGGGTGAGATTTATGAGCCTCTAGTCGATGATAAATGGCCACACAACCCCCATTTTTTTATGAAAATAGCCATGAGCGACCATTTTCAATAATACTAGAGGCTAAGACCTACTGATTTTTGACCAAGAAATGGTCTCCACCAGAATTCCAAGAATGTGATCTATGGCAAGGAAACATATGTGGGGTGAGGTGTATGAGCCTCTGATCGATGATCAATGGCCACACAACCACCATTTTGCCGAAAATAGCCATGAATGACCATTTACAATAATACCGAAGGCTAACACCTACGGATTTTTGACCAAGAAATGGTCTCCACCAGAAATCCAAGAATGTGATCTATGGCAAGGAAACATATGTGGGGTGAGGTGTATGAGCCTCTGGTCGATGATCAATGGCCACACCATTGATCATCGACCAGACGCTCATACACCTCACCCCACATATGTTTCCTTGCCATAGATCAGATTCTTGGATTTCTGGTGGAGACCATTTCTTGGTCTAAAATCCGTAGGTCTTAGCCTCTAGTATTATTGAAAATTGTCGCTCATGGCTATTTTCATAAAAAATGGGGGTTGTGTGGCCATTGATCATCGACCAGAGGCTCGTACACCTCACCCCACATATGTTTCCTTGCCATAGATCACATTCTTGGATTTCTGGTGGAAACCATTTCTTGGTTAAAAACTCGTATGTGTTAGCCTTCGGTATTATTGAAAATGGTCATTCATGGCTATTTTCGGCAAAATGGGGGTTGTGTGGCCATTGATCATCGATCAGAGGCTCATACACCTCACCCCACATATGTTTCCTTGCCATAGATCACATTCTTGGATTTCTGGTGGAGACCATTTCTTGGTCAAAAATCAGTAGGTCTTAGCCTCTAGTATTATTGAAAATGGTCGCTCATGGCTATTTTCATAAAAAAATGGGGGTTGTGTGGCCATTTATCATCGACTAGAGGCTCATAAATCTCATCCCACATATGTTTCCTTGCCATAGATCACATTCTTGGATTTTTGGTGGAGACCATTTCTTGGTCAAAAACTCGTACGTGTTAGCCTTCGGTATTATTGAAAATGGTCGTTCATGGCTATTTTCGACAAAAATGGGGGTTGTGTGGCCATTGATCATCGACCAGAGGCTCATACACCTCACCCCACATATGTTTCCTTGCCATAGATCACATTCTTGGATTTCTGGTGGAGACCATTTCTTGGCCTAAAATCCGTAGGTGTTAGCCTTCGGTATTATTGAAAATGGTCGCTCATGGCTATTTTCGACAAAAATGGGGGTTGTGTGGCCATTGATCATCGACCAGAGGCTCATACACCTCACCCCACATATGTTTCCTTGCCATAGATTACATTCTTGGATTTCTGGTGGAAACCATTTCTTGGTTAAAACCTCGTACGTGTTAGCCTTCGGTATTATTGAAAATGGTCGTTCATGGCTATTTTCGACAAAAATGGGGGTTGTGTGGCCATTGATCATCGACCAGACGCTCATACACCTCACCCCACATATGTTTCCTTGCCATAGATCACATTCTTGGATTTCTGGTGGAGACCATTTCTTGGTCTAAAATCCGTAGGTGTTAGCCTCTAGTATTATTGAAAATGGTCGCTCATGGCTATTTTCAAGGTCGCTCATGGCTATTTTCATAAAAAAATGGGGGTTGTGTGGCCATTTATCATCGACTAGAGGCTCATAAACCTCACCCCACATATGTTTCCTTGCCATAGATTACATTCTTGGATTTCTGGTGGAAACCATTTCTTGGTTAAAAACTCGTACGTGTTAGCCTTCGGTATTATTGAAAATGGTCATTCATGGCTATTTTCGGCAAAATGGGGGTTGTGTGGCCATTGATCGTCGACCAGAGGCTCATACACCTCACCCCACATATGTTTCCTTGTCGTAGATCACATTCTTGGATTTCTGGTGGAGACCATTTCTTGGTCAAAAATCCGTAAGTGTTAGCCTTCGGTATTATTGAAAATGGTCATTCATGGATATTTTCGGCAAAATGGGGGTTGTGTGGCCATTGATCGTCGACCAGAGGCTCATACACCTCACCCCACATATGTTTCCTTGTCGTAGATCACATTCTTGGATTTCTGGTGGAGACCATTTCTTGTTCAAAAATCCGTAGGTGTTAGCCTTCAGTGTCATTGAAAATGGTCGTTCATGGCTATTTTCGACAAAAATTAGGGTTGTGTGGCCATTGATCGTCGACCAGAGGCTCATACACCTCACCCCACATATGTTTCCTTGCCATAGATCACATTCTTGGATTTCTGGTGGAGACCATTTCTTGGTCAAAAATCCGTAGGTGTTAGCCTTCGGTATTATTGAAAATGGTCGTTCATGGCTATTTTCGACAAAAATGGGGGTTGTGTGGCCATTGATCATCGACCAGACGCTCATACACCTCACCCCACATATGTTTCCTTGCCATAGATCACATTCTTGGATTTCTGGTGGAGACCATTTCTTGGTCTAAAATCCGTAGGTGTTAGCCTCTTGTATTATTGAAAATGGTCGCTCATGGCTATTTTCAAGGTCGCTCATGGCTATTTTCATAAACAATGGGGGTTGTGTGGCCATTTATCATCGACTAGAGGCTCATATACCTCACCCCACATATGTTTCCTTGCCATAGATCACATTCTTGGATTTCTGGTGGAGACCATTTCTTGGTTAAAAACTGGTACGTGTTAGCCTTCGGTATTATTGAAAATGGTCGTTCATGTCTATTTTCGGCAAAATGGGGGTTGTGTGGCCATTGATCATCGACCAGAGGCTCGTACACCTCACCCCACATATGTTTCCTTGCCATAGATCACATTCTTGGATTTCTGGTGGAGACCATTTCTTGGTCAAAAACTCGTACGTGTTAGCCTTCAGTATTATTGAAAATGGTCGTTCATGGCTATTTTCGGCAAAATGGGGGTTCTGTGGCCATTGATCATCGACCAGAGGCTCGTACACCTCACCCCACATATGTTTCCTTGCCATAGATCACATTCTTGGATTTCTGGTGGAGACCATTTCTTGGTCAAAAATCCGTAGGTGTTAGCCTTCGGTATTATTGAAAATGGTCATTCATGGCTATTTTCGACAAAAATGGGGGTTGTGTGGCCATTGATCATCGACCAGAGGCTCGTACACCTCACTACACATATGTTTCCTTGCCATAGATCACATTCTTGGATTTTTGGTGGAGACCATTTCTTGGTCAAAAACTCGTACGTGTTAGCCTTCTGTATTATTGAAAATGGTCGTTCATGGCTATTTTCGACAAAAATGGGGGTTGTGTGGCCATTGATCATCGACCAGAGGCTCATACACCTCACCCCACATATGTTTCCTTTCCATAGATCACATTCTTGGATTTCTGGTGGAGACCATTTATTGGTCAAAAATCCGTAGGTGTTAGCCTTCGGTATTATTGTAAATGGTCATTCATGGCTATTTTCGACAAAAATGGGGGTTGTGTGGCCATTGATCATCGACCAGAGGCTCATACACCTCACCCCACATATGTTTCCTTGCCATAGATCACATTCTTGGATTTCTGGTGGAGACCATTTCTTGGTCAAAAATCCGTACGTGTTAGCCTTTGGTATTTTTGAAAATGGTCATTCATGGCTATTTTCGACAAAAATGGGGGTTGTGTGGCCATTGATCGTCGACCAGAGGCTCATACACCTCACCCCACATATGTTTCCTTGTCGTAGATCACATTCTTGGATTTCTGGTGGAGACCATTTCTTGGTCAAAAATCCGTAGGTGTTAGCCTTCGATATTATTGAAAATGATCATTCATGGCTATTTTCGACAAAAATGGGGGTTGTGTGGCCATTGATCATCGACCAGACGCTCATACACCTCACCCCACCTATGTTTCCTTGCCATAGATCACATTCTTGGATTTATGGTGGAGACCATTTCTTGGTCAAAAATTCGTAGGTGTTAGCCTTCAGTGTCATTGAAAATGGTCGTTCATGGCTATTTTCGACAAAAATTAGGGTTGTGTGGCCATTGATCGTCGACCAGAGGCTCATACACCTCACCCCACATATGTTTCCTTGCCATAGATCACATTCTTGGATTTCTGGTGGAGACCATTTCTTGGTCAAAAATCCGTAGGTGTTAGCCTTCGGTATTATTGAAAATGGTCATTCATGGCTATTTTCGGCAAAATGGGGGTTGTGTGGCCATTTATCATCGACTAGAGGCTCATAAATCTCACCCCACATATGTTTCCTTGCCATAGATCACATTCTTGGATTTTTGGTGGAGACCATTTCTTGGTCAAAAACTCGTACGTGTTAGCCTTCGGTATTATTGAAAATGGTCGTTCATGGCTATTTTCGGCAAAATGGGGGTTGTGTGGCCATTGATCGTCGACCAGAGGCTCATACACCTCACCCCACATATGTTTCCTTGTCGTAGATCACATTCTTGGATTTCTGGTGGAGACCATTTCTTGGCCTAAAATCCGTAGGTGTTAGCCTCTAGTATTATTGAAAATGGTCGCTCATGGCTATTTTCAAGGTCGCTCATGGCTATTTTCATAAAAAATGGGGGTTGTGTGGCCATTTATCATCGACTAGAGGCTCATAAACCTCACCCCACATATGTTTCCTTGCCATAGATCACATTCTTGGATTTCTGGTGGAGACCATTTCTTGGTTAAATACTCGTACGTGTTAGCCTTCGGTATTATTGAAAATGGTCGTTCATGGCTATTTTCGGCAAAATGGGGGTTGTGTGGCCATTGATCATCGACCAGAGGCTCGTACACCTCACCCCACATATGTTTCCTTGCCATAGATCACATTCTTGGATTTCTGGTGGAGACCATTTCTTGGTCAAAAATCCGTAGGTGTTAGCCTTCAGTGTCATTGAAAATGGTCGTTCATGGCTATTTTCGACAAAAATGGGGGTTGTGTGGCCATTGATGATCGACCAGAGGCTCGTACACCTCACCCCACATATGTTTCCTTGCCATAGATCACATTCTTGGATTTCTGGTGGAGACCATTTCTTGGTCAAAAATCCGTAGGTGTTAGCCTTCGGTATTATTGTAAATGGTCATTCATGGCTATTTTCGACAAAAATGGGGGTTGTGTGGCCATTGATCTTCGACCAGAGGCTCATACACCTCACTACACATATGTTTCCTTGCCATAGATCACATTCTTGGATTTATGGTGGAGACCATTTCTTGGTCAAAAATCCATAGGTGTTAGCCTTCAGTGTCATGGAAAATGGTCGTTCATGGCTATTTTCGACAAAAATTAGGGTTGTGTGGCCATTGATCGTCGACCAGAGGCTCATACACCTCACCCCACATATGTTTCCTTGCCATAGATCACATTCTTGGATTTCTGGTGGAGACCATTTCTTGGGCAAAAATCCGTAGGTGTTAGCCTTTGGTATTTTTGAAAATGGTCATTCATGGCTATTTTCGACAAAAATGGGGGTTGTGTGGCCATTGATCTTCGACCAGAGGCTCATAAACCTCACCCCACATATGTTTCCTTGCCATAGATTACATTCTTGGATTTATGGTGGAGACCATTTCTTGGTCAAAAATCCGTAGGTGTTAGCCTTCAGTGTCATTGAAAATGGTCGTTCATGGCTATTTTCGACAAAAATTAGGGTTGTGTGGCCATTGATCGTCGACCAGAGGCTCATACACCTCACCCCACATATGTTTCCTTGCCATAGATTACATTCTTGGATTTCTGGTGGAAACCATTTCTTGGTTAAAAACTCGTACGTGTTAGCCTTCGGTATTATTGAAAATGGTCGTTCATGGCTATTTTCGACAAAAATTAGGGTTGTGTGGCCATTGATCGTCGACCAGAGGCTCATACACCTCACCCCACATATGTTTCCTTGTCATAGATCACATTCTTGGATTTCTGGTGGAGACCATTTCTTGGTCAAAAATCCGTAGGTGTTAGCCTTCGATATTATTGAAAATGGTCGTTCATGGCTATTTTCGACAAAAATGGGGGTTGTGTGGCCATTGATCATCGACCAGAGGCTCATACACCTCACCCCACATATGTTTCCTTGCCATAGATCACATTCTTGGATTTCTGGTGGAGACCATTTCTTGGTCAAAAATCCGTAGGTGTTAGCCTTTGGTATTATTGAAAATGGTCGTTCATGGCTATTTTCGACAAAAATGGGGGTTGTGTGGCCATTCATCATCGACCAGAGGCTCATAAACCTCACCCCACATATGTTTCCTTGCCATAGATTACATTCTTGGATTTCTGCTGGAAACCATTTCTTGGTTAAAAACTCGTACGTGTTAGCCTTCGGTATTATTGAAAATGGTCATTCATGGCTATTTTCGGCAAAATGGGGGTTGTGTGGCCATTGATCATCGACCAGAGGCTCGTACACCTCACCCCACATATGTTTCCTTGCCATAGATCACATTCTTGGATTTCTGGTGGAGACCATTTCTTGGTCAAAAATCCGTACGTGTTAGCCTTTGGTATTTTTGAAAATGGTCATTCATGGCTATTTTCGACAAAAATGGGGGTTGTGTGGCCATTTATCATCGACTAGAGGCTCATACACCTCACCCCACATATGTTTCCTTGCCATAGATCACATTCTTGGATTTCTTGTGGAGACCATTTCTTGGTCAAAAATCCGTAGGTGTTAGCCTTCGGTATTATTGAAAATGGTCATTCATGGCTATTTTCGACAAAAATGGGGGTTGTGTGGCCATTGATCATCGACCAGATGCTCATACACCTCACCCCACATATGTTTCCTTGCCATAGATCACATTCTTGGATTTCTGGTGGAGACCATTTCTTGGTCTAAAATCCGTAGGTGTTAGCCTCTAGTATTATTGAAAATGGTCGCTCATGGCTATTCTCAAGGTCGCTCATGGCTATTTTCATAAAAAATGGGGGTTGTGTGGCCATTTATCATCGACTAGAGGCTCATAAACCTCACCCCACATATGTTTCCTTGCCATAGATTACATTCTTGGATTTCTGGTGGAGACCATTTCTTGGTTAAAAACTCGTACGTGTTAGCCTTCGGTATTATTGAAAATGGTCATTCATGGCTATTTTCGGCAAAATGGGGGTTGTGTGGCCATTGATCGTCGACCAGAGGCTCATACACCTCACCTCACATATGTTTCCTTGCCATAGATCACATTCTTGGATTTCTGGTGGAGACCATTTCTTGGTCAAAAATCCGTAGGTGTTAGCCTTCGGTATTATTGTAAATGGTCATTCATGGCTATTTTCGGCAAAATGGGGGTTGTGTGGCCATTGATCATCGACCAGAGGCTCATACACCTCACCCCACATATGTTTCCTTGCCATAGATCACATTCTTGGATTTCTGGTGGAGACCATTTCTTGGTCAAAAATCCGTAGGTGTTAGCCTTCGGTATTATTGAAAATGGTCATTCATGGCTATTTTCGACAAAAATGGGGGTTGTGTGGCCATTGATCATCGACCAGATGCTCATACACCTCACCCCACATATGTTTCCTTGCCATAGATCACATTCTTGGATTTCTGGTGGAGACCATTTCTTGGTCTAAAATCCGTAGGTGTTAGCCTCTAGTATTATTGAAAATGGTCGCTCATGGCTATTCTCAAGGTCGCTCATGGCTATTTTCATAAAAAATGGGGGTTGTGTGGCCATTTATCATCGACTAGAGGCTCATAAACCTCACCCCACATATGTTTCCTTGCCATAGATTACATTCTTGGATTTCTGGTGGAGACCATTTCTTGGTTAAAAACTCGTACGTGTTAGCCTTCGGTATTATTGAAAATGGTCATTCATGGCTATTTTCGGCAAAATGGGGGTTGTGTGGCCATTGATCGTCGACCGGAGGCTCATACACCTCACCTCACATATGTTTCCTTGCCATAGATCACATTCTTGGATTTCTGGTGGAGACCATTTCTTGGTCAAAAATCCGTAGGTGTTAGCCTTCGGTATTATTGTAAATGGTCATTCATGGCTATTTTCGGCAAAATGGGGGTTGTGTGGCCATTGATCATCGACCAGAGGCTCATACACCTCACTACACATATGTTTCCTTGCCATAGATCACATTCTTGGATTTATGGTGGAGACCATTTCTTGGTCAAAAATCCGTAGGTGTTAGCCTTCAGTGTCATTGAAAATGGTCGTTCAAGGCTATTTTCAACAAAAATTAGGGTTGTGTGGCCATTGATCGTCGACCATAGGCTCATACACCTCACCCCACATATGTTTCCTTGCCATAGATCAAATTCTTGGATTTCTGGTGGAGACTATTTCTTGGTCAAAAATCCGTAGGTGTTAGCCTTCAGTGTCATTGAAAATGGTCGTTCATGGCTATTTTCGACAAAAATGGGGGTTGTGTGGCCATTGATCATCGACCAGACGCTCATACACCTCACCCCACATATGTTTCCTTGCCATAGATCACATTCTTGGATTTCTAGTGGAGACCATTTCTTGGTTAAAAACTCGTACGTGTTAGCCTTCGGTATTATTGAAAATGGTCATTCATGGCTATTTTCGGCAAAATGGGGGTTGTGTGGCCATTGATCATCGACCAGAGGCTCGTACACCTCACCCCACATATGTTTCCTTGCCATAGATCACATTCTTGGATTTCTGGTGGAGACCATTTCTTGGTTAAAAATCCGTACGTGTTAGCCTTTGGTATTTTTGAAAATGGTCATTCATGGCTATTTTCGACAAAAATGGGGGTTGTGTGGCCATTCATCATCGACTAGAGGCTCATACACCTCACCCCACATATGTTTCCTTGCCATAGATCACATTCTTGGATTTCTGGTGGAGACCATTTCTTGGTCTAAAATCCGTAGGTGTTAGCCTCTTGTATTATTGAAAATGGTCGCTCATGGCTATTCTCAAGGTCGCTCATGGCTATTTTCATAAAAAATGGGGGTTGTGTGGCCATTTATCATCGACTAGAGGCTCATAAACCTCACCCCACATATGTTTCCTTGCCATAGATTACATTCTTGGATTTCTGGTGGAGACCATTTCTTGGTTAAAAACTCGTACGTGTTAGCCTTCGGTATTATTGAAAATGGTCATTCATGGCTATTTTCGGCAAAATGGGGGTTGTGTGGCCATTGATCGTCGACCAGAGGCTCATACACCTCACCCCACATATGTTTCCTTGCCATAGATCACATTCTAGGATTTATGGTGGAGACCATTTCTTGGTCAAAAATCCGTAGGTGTTAGCCTTCGGTATTATTGTAAATGGTCATTCATGGCTATTTTCGACAAAAATGGGGGTTGTGTGGCCATTGATCATCGACCAGAGGCTCATACACCTCACTAAACATATGTTTCCTTGCCATAGATCACATTCTTGGATTTCTGGTGGAGACCATTTCTTGGTCAAAAATCCGTAGGTGTTAGCCTTCGGTATTATTGAAAATGGTCGTTCATGGCTATTTTCGACAAAAATGGGGGTTGTGTGGCCATTGATCATCGACCAGACGCTCATACACCTCACCCCACATATGTTTCCTTGCCATAGATCACATTCTTGGATTTCTAGTGGAGACCATTTCTTGGTTAAAAACTCATACGTGTTAGCATTCGGTATTATTGAAAATGGTCATTCATGGCTATTTTAGGCAAAATGGGGGTTGTGTGGCCATTGATCATCGACCAGAGGCTCGTACACCTCACCCCACATATGTTTCCTTGCCATAGATCACATTCTTGGATTTCTGGTGGAGACCATTTCTTGGTTAAAAATCCGTACGTGTTAGCCTTTGGTATTTTTGAAAATGGTCATTCATGGCTATTTTCGACAAAAATGGGGGTTGTGTGGCCATTCATCATCGACTAGAGGCTCATACACCTCACCCCACATATGTTTCCTTGCCATAGATCACATTCTTGGATTTCTGGTGGAGACCATTTCTTGGTAAAAAATCCGTAGGTGTTAGCCTTCGGTATTATTGAAAATGGTCGTTCATGGCTATTTTCGACAAAAATGGGGGTTGTGTGGCCATTGATCATCGACCAGACGCTCATACACCTCACCCCACATATGTTTCCTTGCCATAGATCACATTCTTGGATTTCTGGTGGAGACCATTTCTTGGTCTAAAATCCGTAGGTGTTAGCCTCTAGTATTATTGAAAATGGTCGCTCATGGCTATTTTCAAGGTCGCTCATGGCTATTTTCATAAAAAATGGGGGTTGTGTGGCCATTTATCATCGACTAGAGGCTCATAAACCTCACCCCACATATGTTTCATTGCCATAGATTACATTCTTGGATTTCTAGTGGAAACCATTTCTTGGTTAAAAACTCGTACGTGTTAGCCTTCAGTATTATTGAAAATGGTCATTCATGGCTATTTTCGGCAAAATGGGGGTTGTGTGGCCATTGATCGTCGACCAGAGGCTCATACACCTCACCCCACATATGTTTCCTTGTCGTAGATCACATTCTTGGATTTCTGGTGGAGACCATTTCTTGGTCAAAAATCCGTAGGTGTTAGCCTTCGGTATTATTGAAAATGGTCGTTCATGGCTATTTTCGACAAAAATGGGGGTTGTGTGGCCATTGATCATCGACCAGACGCTCATACACCTCACCCCACATATGTTTCCTTGCCATAGATCACATTCTTGGATTTCTAGTGGAGACCATTTCTTGGTTAAAAACTCATACGTGTTAGCCTTCGGTATTATTGAAAATGGTCATTCATGGCTATTTTCGGCAAAATGGGGGTTGTGTGGCCATTGATCATCGACCAGAGGCTCGTACACCTCACCCCACATATGTTTCCTTGCCATAGATCACATTCTTGGATTTCTGGTGGAGACCATTTCTTGGTTAAAAATCCGTACGTGTTAGCCTTTGGTATTTTTGAAAATGGTCATTCATGGCTATTTTCGACAAAAATGGGGGTTGTGTGGCCATTCATCATCGACTAGAGGCTCATACACCTCACCCCACATATGTTTCCTTGCCATAGATCACATTCTTGGATTTCTGGTGGAGACCATTTCTTGGTAAAAAATCCGTAGGTGTTAGCCTTCGGTATTATTGAAAATGGTCGTTCATGGCTATTTTCGACAAAAATGGGGGTTGTGTGGCCATTGATCATCGACCAGACGCTCATACACCTCACCCCACATATGTTTCCTTGCCATAGATCACATTCTTGGATTTCTGGTGGAGACCATTTCTTGGTCTAAAATCCGTAGGTGTTAGCCTCTAGTATTATTGAAAATGGTCGCTCATGGCTATTTTCAAGGTCGCTCATGGCTATTTTCATAAAAAATGGGGGTTGTGTGGCCATTTATCATCGACTAGAGGCTCATAAACCTCACCCCACATATGTTTCATTGCCATAGATTACATTCTTGGATTTCTAGTGGAAACCATTTCTTGGTTAAAAACTCGTACGTGTTAGCCTTCAGTATTATTGAAAATGGTCATTAATGGCTATTTTCGGCAAAATGGGGGTTGTGTGGCCATTGATCGTCGACCAGAGGCTCATACACCTCACCCCACATATGTTTCCTTGTCGTAGATCACATTCTTGGATTTCTGGTGGAGACCATTTCTTGGTCAAAAATCCGTAGGTGTAAGCCTTCGATATTATTGAAAATGGTCATTCATGGCTATTTTCGGCAAAATGGGGGTTGTGTGGCCATTGATCGTCGACCAGAGGCTCATACACCTCACCCCACATATGTTTCCTTGTCGTAGATCACATTCTTGGATTTCTGGTGGAGACCATTTCTTGGTCAAAAATCCGTAGGTGTTAGCCTTCGATATTATTGAAAATGGTCGTTCATGGCTATTTTCGACAAAAATGGAGGTTGTGTGGCCATTGATCATCGACCAGAGGCTCATACACCTCACCCCACATATGTTTCCTTGCCATAGATCACATTCTTGGATTTCTGGTGGAGACCATTTCTTGGTCAAAAATCCGTAGGTGTTAGCCTTTGGTATTATTGAAAATGGTCGTTCATGGCTATTTTCGACAAAAATGGGGGTTGTGTGGCCATTGATCATCGACCAGACGCTCATACACCTCACCCCACATATGTTTCCTTGCCATAGATCACATTCTTGGATTTTTGGTGGAGACCATTTCTTGGTCTAAAATCCGTAGGTGTTAGCCTCTAGTATTATTGAAAATGGTCGCTCATGGCTATTTTCAAGGTCGCTCATGGCTATTTTCATAAAAAATGGGGGTTGTGTGGCCATTTATCATCGACTAGAGGCTCATAAACCTCACCCCACATATGTTTCCTTGCCATAGATTACATTCTTGGATTTCTGGTGGAAACCATTTCTTGGTTAAAAACTCGTACGTGTTAGCCTTCGGTATTATTGAAAATGGTCATTCATGGCTATTTTCGGCAAAATGGGGGTTGTGTGGCCATTGATCGTCGACCAGAGGCTCATACACCTCACCCCACATATGTTTCCTTGTCGTAGATCACATTCTTGGATTTCTGGTGGAGACCATTTCTTGGTCAAAAATCCGTAGGTGTTAGCCTTCGGTATTATTGAAAATGGTCGTTCATGGCTATTTTCGACAAAAATGGGGGTTGTGTGGCCATTGATCATCAACCAGACGCTCATACACCTCACCCCACATATGTTTCCTTGCCATAGATCACATTCTTGGATTTCTAGTGGAGACCATTTCTTGGTTAAAAACTCATACGTGTTAGCCTTCGGTATTATTGAAAATGGTCATTCATGGCTATTTTCGGCAAAATGGGGGTTGTGTGGCCATTGATCATCGACCAGAGGCTCGTACACCTCACCCCACATATGTTTCCTTGCCATAGATCACATTCTTGGATTTCTGGTGGAGACCATTTCTTGGTTAAAAATCCGTACGTGTTAGCCTTTGGTATTTTTGAAAATGGTCATTCATGGCTATTTTCGACAAAAATGGGGGTTGTGTGGCCATTCATCATCGACTAGAGGCTCATACACCTCACCCCACATATGTTTCCTTGCCATAGATCACATTCTTGGATTTTTGGTGGAGACCATTTCTTGGTCTAAAATCCGTAGGTGTTAGCCTCTAGTATTATTGAAAATGGTCGCTCATGGCTATTTTCAAGGTCGCTCATGGCTATTTTCATAAAAAATGGGGGTTGTGTGGCCATTTATCATCGACTAGAGGCTCATAAACCTCACCCCACATATGTTTCATTGCCATAGATTACATTCTTGGATTTCTAGTGGAAACCATTTCTTGGTTAAAAACTCGTACGTGTTAGCCTTCAGTATTATTGAAAATGGTCATTCATGGCTATTTTCGGCAAAATGGGGGTTGTGTGGCCATTGATCGTCGACCAGAGGCTCATACACCTCACCCCACATATGTTTCCTTGTCGTAGATCACATTCTTGGATTTCTGGTGGAGACCATTTCTTGGTCAAAAATCCGTAGGTGTAAGCCTTCGATATTATTGAAAATGGTCATTCATGGCTATTTTCGGCAAAATGGGGGTTGTGTGGCCATTGATCGTCGACCAGAGGCTCATACACCTCACCCCACATATGTTTCCTTGTCGTAGATCACATTCTTGGATTTCTGGTGGAGACCATTTCTTGGTCAAAAATCCGTAGGTGTTAGCCTTCGATATTATTGAAAATGGTCGTTCATGGCTATTTTCGACAAAAATGGAGGTTGTGTGGCCATTGATCATCGACCAGAGGCTCATACACCTCACCCCACATATGTTTCCTTGCCATAGATCACATTCTTGGATTTCTGGTGGAGACCATTTCTTGGTCAAAAATCCGTAGGTGTTAGCCTTTGGTATTATTGAAAATGGTCGTTCATGGCTATTTTCGACAAAAATGGGGGTTGTGTGGCCATTGATCATCGACCAGACGCTCATACACCTCACCCCACATATGTTTCCTTGCCATAGATCACATTCTTGGATTTTTGGTGGAGACCATTTCTTGGTCTAAAATCCGTAGGTGTTAGCCTCTAGTATTATTGAAAATGGTCGCTCATGGCTATTTTCAAGGTCGCTCATGGCTATTTTCATAAAAAATGGGGGTTGTGTGGCCATTTATCATCGACTAGAGGCTCATAAACCTCACCCCACATATGTTTCCTTGCCATAGATTACATTCTTGGATTTCTGGTGGAAACCATTTCTTGGTTAAAAACTCGTACGTGTTAGCCTTCGGTATTATTGAAAATGGTCATTCATGGCTATTTTCGGCAAAATGGGGGTTGTGTGGCCATTGATCGTCGACCAGAGGCTCATACACCTCACCCCACATATGTTTCCTTGTCGTAGATCACATTCTTGGATTTCTGGTGGAGACCATTTCTTGGTCAAAAATCCGTAGGTGTTAGCCTTCGGTATTATTGAAAATGGTCGTTCATGGCTATTTTCGACAAAAATGGGGGTTGTGTGGCCATTGATCATCAACCAGACGCTCATACACCTCACCCCACATATGTTTCCTTGCCATAGATCACATTCTTGGATTTCTAGTGGAGACCATTTCTTGGTTAAAAACTCATACGTGTTAGCCTTCGGTATTATTGAAAATGGTCATTCATGGCTATTTTCGGCAAAATGGGGGTTGTGTGGCCATTGATCATCGACCAGAGGCTCGTACACCTCACCC
>NW_023367312.1:12500-36526 GCF_902167145.1 Zea mays
TTCTTAGCACTTCCTATCATTTAATATCCATTCCTTTGGTCTTATTGACATAAGAGATGTCATTTATAGTCTATCTCTTTCTATATATGGAAAGTCAAGAAATTCTCATCGAAACATCGAGAAATTGTGCATATAGAAAACTCTAAAGAAAGAAAAAAGGAGACCCATGCCATGATTTTCAAATCTTTTCTACTTAAGTAGTCTAAAGTAGTCTAAGTTTCTCGATGAGGATAATTAATTCGGTCGTTGTGGTCGGACTCTATATGGATTTCTGACCACATTCTCCATAGGTCCCTCTTAGATCTTCTTTCTCCAATCTTGGGTTAGGGAAGAAGGAGATATTCGCGACTACTGGCGGTTTCATTATGGGGCAGCTCATGATCTTCATATCAATCTATTATCCACCTCTGCATCTATTCTTTCTTAGCTAAACGGGTGGAAGATCCATCCAATTTGGTTATATCATGGACTCGAAAAACGGATCTGAATGTGACTGAAATGCACGATCTTCACAGGTATCACTTTTCACGATACCTAAACCTAAAAGGTGGAATAGCGATTTTCGAACCATTTCCTATAAGAGAATGGTTTCCATTACTTTGAGAAATGGATTCTATATCAAACTATAGCTATTGCATTAAAGAAGAAAAGAAACTAATAGAAGTCGAAGACGCGGAATGGTAGTGAATAGAGAAAAAGATTCTTCTGATTTTCTTGTTCCTGAAAATATTCGATCCATCTCCTAGACGCCGTAGAGAATTGAGAATTTTCATGTCTTTCAATTCTCGTACTCGTAATTGGAAAGTTACGGAAGGAGATCCATCATTTTGCAATGAAAACAACATAAAAAACTCTGGACAATTTCGAAATCAGACCAAGCGTCTTAATACATATGCAAAAAAATTCATTATTGGCCCACCATTGATTACAAGATTTAGCTTTTATGAATCGCTATTGGTTTGATACGAATAATGGCAGTCGTTTCAGTATGTTAAGGATACAGATGTATCCACAATTCATTTAGAGTTACTTAATAGCCTATTTCTTATACTATATCTCTATCCCGTGAAATTCTCGAGCCCAAAGATGGATGCATATGCTGTGTTTCATTTTGCTAAATGATATCAATTAAATGGTATATCAATTCTATAAATTGGATATAGCAATAAATAAATCAGCAAAATTCTTTTATTTTAGATAGAAGAAATGTTTCTTCTATCTAAAATAAAAGAATGTACCCTTCTATCCAAATCCAATTTGCATCGATAAAATAAATCCAAATTCCAGATTCCAGCAGTAGATGAATAATTGCAAATTTTTGTGTGTACGAGATTAGAATAACTTAAAAATAACTGACATAATTTTTTATTTTTCCTGATCAGAAAAATACATGAAAAAGAAAGGAGGTAGAAAAATTTGTTGATTTATGGTTAAAGAAGAAAAACAAGAAAACAGGGGTTCTGTTGAATTTCAAGTATTCAGTTTCACCAATAAGATACAGGAGACTTGCTTCACATTTAGAATTACACAAAAAAGATTTTTCAACGGAAAGAGGTCTACGAAGACTTTTGGGAAAACGTCAACGTTTGCTGGCTTATTTGGCAAAGAAAAATAGAGTACGTTATAAGAAATTAATAAGTCAGTTGGATATTCGGGAGAAGTAATTTAATCGTTCTCATTTTTTTTCTTATTTTATTAGTAGTCTTATAGTAGTCTTAGATTTTGCATTTTGATGAGCCTCGTTTTGAGGAATTCATGGAATAATCCATTTTCATGGAATAAAGAATAAGAACAAGGATACATAACATAAAAAAAAGAATAGATAAGACGATATTCGCCCTCCCCCTACATATTTGATTTCTTCTCCTATACAAAAACCAGCAAGACCTACTCCATTGGTAATTCCATCAATGACACCTTTATCAAAAAATGAGTTAGTTCGGCTAATCTTCTTATACCTAGGATAAAAACCCTAGTATAGAAAAAATCTATATAACCACGATTATATGACCAGCTGTATATCTTTTTTTTTACTTCATCCAAAAAGCTCTTTTTGGATTCTTTTTTACAAGGGAATTTTGAAAATTCAAATTCTGAAAAAAAGAATAAGCAGATCCATAAAAGATATATGCTATGAATAGACCAAAAATTGCTAAACTTATAGAAGAAATTGCATTAGTGAGAAATTCATATGAATTTATGGAAGAATTAGAATTTTCCTGGAACAAGTTTATTGAAGGAGTTAGCCACTTTGATAATATGGTTAACTCCAATATTCTATTATCTTTTACTCCATTATCAAAATGGATTCCTATGGACCCAATGAACAAAGTAAAAAGTAGTAATATAAGAAGAGGAAATAGCATAGTATTTCCCGTTTCATGAGGATAGACAAAAGTATTTTTAGCCCCAAAGGGAGTACTAAAGGATCCTATCTTATTTCTTGTATTAGCAGGAATTTTTGGTATATTTTGTGAAAAAAAAGAAACTCCACTCTTCATTGTTGATAAAACAAAATCCCTATTGACTCCTTTGGATATACTTTTTCCCCATAAGGATATTGAATACAACGAACCTTCTTTAGTACTACTGTAATTTTGAAAATGAACACGCAAATACCCATCAAAAGTAAGTAAATATATCCGAAACATATAAAATGCAGTTAATCCTGCAGTAAAAGAGGCTATTATTCCAAAAAAGGGTGAATACAACCAACTATTACTAAGGATTTCATCTTTGGACCAGAAGCAAGCAAGAGGTGGAATACCACAAAGAGAAAGTGTACCACATAAAAAAGTAGTTCTTGTAATTGGAACGTATTTTCTTAAACCACCCATAAGAACCATTATCTGACTTTTATCTGGTGAATATCCAACAAGAGGTTCCATTGAATGAATAACGGATCCGGATCCTAAGAACAATAAAGCTTTCGAATAAGCATGAGTGATCAAATGGAATAAAGCAGCTTGATAAGAACCTATACCTAGAGCTAACATCATATAACCCAATTGAGACATTGTAGAATAGGCTAAGCTTCTTTTAATATCTCTCTGAGCAAGAGCTAAAGTGGCTCCTAAGAAGAGTGTTATTGTACCTATTAAAGAAATGAAACTCATTATCCAGGGTAGGGATATGAAAAGAGGAAGAAGTCTAGCTAGAAGAAAAATCCCCGCAGCAACCATAGTTGCTGCGTGTATAAGAGCCGAAATAGGAGTGGGTCCTTCCATAGCATCAGGTAACCATACGTGAAGAGGAAATTGTGCAGATTTTGCAACTGCACCAAGGAATAATAAAAAAGCACACAAAGTAGTAAGTAAGGAATTAATCCCATTATTAGGAATCCAGTTATTAGCTATTTTGAACAAATCCGAAACTCCAAACTACCCGTTATCCAAAAAAAACCTAAAATTCCTAATAACAGACCAAAATCCCCTACACGATTAGTTACAAAAGCTTTTTGACAAGCACTCGCTGCAATTGGCCGCGTAAACCAAAAGCCTATCAATAAATAGGAACACATTCCGACAAGTTCCCAAAAAAAATAAATTTGTATCAAATTGGAACTAGTAACCAATCCTAACATGGAAGTATTAAAAAAACTTATATAAACAAAAAATCTCAAATATCCTTCATCGTGAGACATATAATCGTCACTATAAATAAGAACTAAGATTCCTACAGTAGTAATTAGTATTAACATAATAGACGTAAGGGGGTCGACCAAGTATCCAAATTCTAAGGAAAAATCATTATTGATGGTCCAAGACCATAGATATTGATAGATAGAACTTCCATTTATTTGTTGAATAGACAGGTGAAGTGAGAATACCATAGCTATACTTAAGAGTAAAATACTAGGAAAAGCCCATATCCGACGAAGATTTTTTGTTGCTGTAGGAATAAGAAAAAGTCCAAATCCCATTGACATAATAACTGGAAGTGGGAGAAGAGGAATTACCCAGGCATATTGATATGTATGTTCCATAAGAAAAGAAATAGCAATTTTTAGTTTAAATTTATAGTTCAATTTTTCTATAAAATAAAATTGTTTCCGATTCACCAAACCTATTCTTATCTCTTTCTAAAGGAATTAAAAAAACAAAATAAGAAAAATAAAAAATACTGGAATTATGAATTTTTCTAATTTCTCTCATTAAAATATTCCAAATTTAGAATGGGTTTAGTTACTTAAATTCAAAAGTGAATCAAAGAATTTCGGTATCTAGTTATTAGTAAAAAAATATTTATTAAAATACAAAAAAGATTGAATAATTTTACTTTCTAATCATTTTTGTATTTCTTTTTGTTAAAATAAAAGAGCTCTCTTGTTTCGTAATTGATTGATTGAATTCCAAAGAAAACCTATATTTATAGGAAATTCTCGAATATTGCTTATTTCATATAAAAGGAAATCCTAATGACTAGAATTCTCTAAGTTTTAGAATGTCTTGTTTAAGAGACTAAGTATTTTTTTATTGGAATTCAATTATGGAATAGCCTTCTGAACTTAATTAACTATTTGAATTGAATTTTACCTTCTTTTTATCTCCCCCTCTTATATGAGGGCTTATCCCCCATACCATATATTTATATATGGAGTATATTTGATATAGAAATTGATTTAAATAGAAAATCTTAAAAAACTCTTGTCTTATCCACATTAGACAAAATGAACTAAAGAAGAATTTAGAATTTAAGTATCTTTCAGTATCTTTCAGTATCTAAGTATAAATACTAAGAAAAAACAGAAAGAAGGATTGATTTGTGGCAATAGATGTCTTTCACATACAACTAGAAAAAAGTAATTCCCTTTTTGAATGGCAGTTCCAAAAAAACGTACTTCGATGTCAAAAAAGCGTATTCGTAAAAATCTTTGGAAAAAAAAGACTTATTTTTCCATAGTACAATCTTATTCTTTAGCAAAATCAAGATCATTTTCTAGGGGCAACGAGCATCCAAAACCAAAAGGTTTTTCTGGGCAACAAGCAAACAAATAATAAGATTTTGAAATAATCTGAATTGAACTATCCAAAAGAAATTCCAATTATTTAATATGAATGAATAATTCGGATTAATTAATAAATGTACTTTTATGTGTCGAATTCCTCGGTACAATATTCTTAGAACGAATCCCTCCATTATCATTATATAGAACAAAAGTTTTTGGTATATTGTGTCCTCAGTATTCTTTTCCTATCAAAGAACTTTTTTTTATAATAGAATTCTCATAAAAACGAGGATTCTATTATAAAAAGTAGACTATTCTTGCAATAGGACTTACAACCTCCACCTAATCTTATCCAAAATTCCCATATAAATGGGTTTAGGACTGGTACATCATATTAATAAGAGTGTAAAGGCTTTCATTCTATCAATTTTTCTAAAATACAAAATGCATTTCATTGTAGTTAATGATGAACTTATAATGATGAACTTCTAATGTTCCTAAATTCTATGGCTTCTCCCAGTCTCGACGATTCACGATAAAATAACTATTATTCTTTTAAGTTAACTATTATTTTAAATTAGCCGCCATGGTGAAATTGGTAGACACGCTGCTCTTAGGAAGCAGTGCTCAAGCATCTCGGTTCGAATCCGAGTGGCGGCATTCTCGAAAAAGAATACAATAAATTAGAAAATGGATTCAATTCGAAATTTCCAATTTGTAATGGGACCTTATCGTTATGCTATTTGCAACTTTAGAACATATACTAACTCATATCTCTTTCTCAACCATTTCAATTGTGATTACGATTCATTTGATAACCTTATTAGTTCGTGAACTTAGGGGATTACGTGATTCGTCAGAAAAAGGAATGATAGCTACTTTTTTCTCTATAACAGGATTTTTAGTCTCTCGTTGGGTTTCTTCGGGACATTTTCCATTAAGTAATTTATATGAGTCATTGATCTTCCTTTCATGGACTCTGTATATTCTTCATACTATTCCTAAGATACAGAACTCGAAAAATGATTTAAGCACAATAACTACGCCAAGTACTATTTTAACGCAAGGCTTTGCCACGTCGGGTCTTTAACTGAAATGCATCAATCCACAATACTAGTACCTGCTCTACAATCTCAGTGGTTAATGATACATGTCAGTATGATGTTACTAAGCTATGCAACTCTTTTGTGTGGATCCTTATTATCCGCCGCTCTTCTAATCATTAGATTTCGAAAGAATTTCGATTTCTTTTCACTAAAGAAAAATGTTTTTCTTAAAACATTTTTCTTTAGTGAGATTGAATATTTATATGCAAAAAGAAGTGCTTTAAAAAAACACCTCTTTTCCCGTATTTCCAAATTATTACAAATATCAATTAACTGAGCGTTTGGATTCTTGGAGTTATTGTGTCATTAGTCTAGGGTTTACTCTTTTAACCGTGGGTATTCTTTGTGGAGCAGTATGGCTAATGAGGCATGGGGATCCTATTGGAATTGGGATCCTAAGGAAACTTGGGCATTTATTACCTGGACCATATTTGCAATATATTTACATAGTAGAAAAAATCCAAATTGGAAGGGTACGAATTCCGCACTTGTAGCTTCGATAGGATTTCTTATAATTTGGATCTGCTATTTTGGTATCAATCTGTTAGGAATAGGTTTACATAGTTACGGTTCATTTACATTACCATCTAAATAATTACATAACATAAAACCTTCGGTTTTTTTTCCTTTTTAGTTTGATTTGAGAACCCTTTGAAAAGACGTTCAAGGGGTTCTCAAAAATTCGAGATAGATCTAATTAGACTTTTTACTTTTTTCTGAATTTTTTATTTTTCCACTCTGGAATATAGAGCGGACTGGTTAAAAAAAGAAAATCCTATTTAGTATAATAATTGGATAATAGAACCTCTACCCTATCAACGGATAGCGAGAGAACCAAATCTGGATAAATACCAATTCCTATTACTGGTAAAAAGATACAGATTAAAAGAAAGAGTTCTCGTGGTCCAGAATCTACAAAATTTTTGTTTGGAACATGAAATAGCTTGTATCCATAGAACATCTGGCGTAACATAGATAATAAATAAATAGGAGTTAATATCATTCCTATTGCCATTACAAAAGTAATTAGCATTTTTGGCATTAACATAAATTTAGGACTAGTAATTAGTCCAAAAAATACTACTAATTCTGCAACAAAACCGCTCATTCCCGGCAAGGCAAGAGAAGCCATTGAAAAGCTACTAAACATGGTAAAAATTTTTGGCATTGGGATAGATATTCCCCCCAGTTCTTCGAGATAAACAAGACGCATTCTATCACAAGCCGTTCCCGCCAAGAAAAAAAGTGTAGCACCGATAAATCCATGAGATAATATTTGTAAAATAGCTCCATTTAGTCCAATGTTGGTTATGGAACCAATTCCTATAATTATGAAACCATGTGAGATACGGAGGAGTAGGCTATTCTTTTTTTGAAATTTCGTTGACCAAGAGAAGTTGAAGCTACATAGATTATTTGCACCGCTCCTATTATTACCAACCAAGGGGAAAATAGATAATGAGCATGCGGGTAACAATTCCATATTGACCCGAATCAATCCGTATGCTCCCATCTTTAATAGAATTCCGGCTAAAAGCATACATGTACTATAATGCGCTTCCCCATGGGTATCTGGTAACCACGTATGTAAAGGTATAATCGGCAATTTGACAGCATAAGCAATAAGGAAGCCAAAATACAGTAGTATTTCCAATGTTGTAGGGTATGATTGATTAATCAATCTTTCTAAATCTAATCCGGGTTCATTGGAACCATATAATCCCATACCCAGAACTCCAATTAAGAAAAAAATGGAACCGCCTGCAGTATACAAAAATAAACTTGGTAGCTGAATACAAACGCCTCTTTCCCCCCCACATGGATAAAAGTAAGTAAACAGGAATTAATTCTAACTCCCACATGATAAAAAAAGTAAAAGGTCTCGTGAAGAAAATAATCATATTTGACCGCTATACATTGCTAGCATCAGGAAATAGAATAATTGCGAATTCCGAGTAACCGGCCAAGCCGCTAAAGTAGCTAAAGTAGTGATAAATCCTGTCAATAAAATAGATCCTAATGAAAGTCCATCGATTCCCAATCTCCAGTGGAAATCGAAAACATCTATCCATTTAGAATCCTCCTTTAATTGGATTAAAGGATCCTCCAATTGGAAATGATAACAGAATGCATAAGTCATAGAAGGAATTCTAATAAACAAATAGCTATAGTATACCACCTAACGATTTTTATTTCCTTTATGAGGTAAAAATAAAATTAATGAACCTGCAAATATCGGCAAAACAACAAGTATTGTTAACCAAGGAAAATAACTCATGATAAAGTAATAAAGACAAGATACGTTTTGACCAGAAAAGCCCATGCTCGATTATTTCGAGCACAGGCTTCTTCGGTAAAGAGGAATCAGACGATTCAAGTGGAGTTTTTTGTAACGTATCAATAAGATAGAGCCATGCTGCGGGTTGTTTCAGGCCCTAAATAAATGCGGACACTTAAAAAATCCGTTGGACAGGCGGATTCGCATCTCTTACAACCCACACAATCTTCGGTTCTCGGCGCGGAAGCAATTTGCTTGGCTTTACATCCATCCCAAGGTATCATTTCTAATACATCTGTTGGGCAAGCTCGTACACATTGAGTGCATCCTATACATGTATCATAAATTTTTACAGAATGTGACATTGGATCTCTAAATTTTCCTTTTCAACATAAAAATTTTCGATCTGGTAAAATAAAATTAGTACTATATAAATTAGATGTATTGTAGACACCAGACGAAGCAATGGTTTATCCAAACTTTAACAAATAATGCAATATATTTCGTAATCTGTTTGTGAGAAAGCGTGAAAAGAGCCAAGAGACTTGAATTTAAGGCTTCAACAGTTATAATTATACGAATTCTACATACTAATTCGAATTAGCCAATAAATTGGCTATCATCTTTTCAATATAAATTATTGCAATATTCAAATTGCAATATCAATGAATTGCAAAAATGCAATATTCAATAAGTAAAAAACAATACTCTGAAATAACCTACTCAAAAAAAGGATATTATTAAACACTAATAAGAAATAAGATTAGATTTCTATTCATCTTAATGTTTCTTATTATTATATATGCCCCTTTGTTTAGGGGATTCTATGTCTAATTATTCAAAAAATTGGATTGATTGATACGAGTTGATTTCCTGTTACGATGGATGGAAGAAAGAATGGATAGTCCAATAGCTGCTTCAGCAGCCGCAAGGGCTATAACAAAAATTGCGAAAATGTCTCCTTTTAATTGGCGACTATCAAATAGATCAGAAAATGTTACGAGATTTAGATTAATTGAATTCAGTATAAGTTCAAGACATATTAGAGCTCTAACCATGTTTCGGCTTGTGATCAATCCATAGATACCAATCGAAAATAAATAGACACTCAAAAAAAGTACATGCTCAAACATCATTAACTAACTCCTTATCAATCTCGATTCATTTCAATATGAGGACAAGAATTGAACCGATTCAATTAATTAGAATAGAACAATTACGCAACAAAAGAGAAAAGAAGGTATTTGTTGTATTGGCAGTAGATGGGTTTTACTAAATCAAAATTGTGATTCTTTAGTTATTTATTTTATATTTGAAATTCTAAGAATTTTGACTCATTCTAAGTATTTCTTATTGTCGAGCCATAGTAATTGCACCTATTAAAGAAACTAGAAGAATTAGGGAAATGAGTTCAAACGGAAGATAAAAATCGGTTGCTAAATGAATCCCAATTTGTTGAACGTTATTTATGAGACCCTGTTCTACTATTTGGTTTGATCTTGTAGTCCAAAGAATTCCATACCACGACGTATCTGGGATAGTAGTCATTAGTGAAAAAGGAATAGTTATACAAAGGAGTAAAGTAAACCCATCTCCAATAGTCCAATAATTCTTATCTTTAGACCACTCTGAGCCGTTTACAAACATTACAGCAAATATGATCAAGACATTTATGGCTCCCACATAAATAAGAAGTTGTGCGACAGCTACAAAGTAGGAATTTAATAAAAAATAGAATAAGGATATACAAACAAGAACTAATCCTAGCGAAAAGGCAGAATAAATTGGGTTGGTAAGTAATACTACTCCTAGACCTCCTAGTAGAAGACCAAATCCCCCAAATAGCACAAGAATCTCATGTATTGGTCCAGGTAAATCCATTATGGATAAGAAGAAATTTCTAGTATAAAATTTTTCATGAACTGACTAAAACTAAAAGATTCAAGGAAGGAAAAAGGTATTAGGATATTTTTTTGTATATACATATAAGTTGTTAAGCAGTAGTTATTCTTTTTTCGTTAGAGTTAGTAAAAATGGATTTTTCTAATAAAAAAATCCTAATACCTAGTAATCTGTAATCGTTCTTGAATTCCAAGATTTTTCTTCGTCTATTTTACTTTGAGGCGAATTCCTAATTGTTTGAATTGTGTAATCTCCCATTATGGAGATTGGTAACCGACTCAAAGCAATTTGATTGTAATTCAATTCATGACGATCATAAGTAGAAAGTTCATATTCTTCAGTCATTGATAAACAATTTGTGGGACAGTATTCAACACAGTTACCGCAAAATATACAAACTCCAAAATCAATACTATAATTAAGCAATTGTTTTCTTTTAATATCCTTTTCAAATCTCCAATCCACAAGGGGTAGATCTATCGGGCATACGCGAACACATACTTCACAAGCAATGCATTTATCAATTCAAAGTGTATTCGCCCCCGGAAACGCTCCGATGTAATTGATTTTTCATAAGGGTAGTGAATCGTTATAGGTAAACGATTTGTGTGGGATAAGGTAATTATGAAACTTTGACCAATGTATCTTGCGGCGCGTATTGTTTGTTGACCATAACTAATGAACCCAGTTAGCATAGGGAACATATTCTAAATCTATATATGAAAAAGGTATGTTTCTTTCTCTTGTTTGAGAGAACTTTTTTGTTGAAAATATTCTTACTGTTATTGTATTCTTATTTATAGTGAAACTAGTTGGGAAGAAGTTGTTAATAAGAGATTGCCCAGAGAAATAGGTAAAAGAAATTTCCATCCAAGATTTAATAACTGATCCATTCTCATCCTGGGTAAAGTCCATCTTATTGTGATAGAAATGAAGAGAAATAAATAAGCTTTAGTTAATGTAATAAAGATACCTATTACCATTTCAAAATTCCAATTATTTTATTCATTTGGAAAAATCCAAAAAAGGATATATAGGGAATAGAGAAATTCCACCCGCCTAAGTATAGAACAGTTACAAATAAAGAGGAAACTAATAAATTTAGGTAAGAAACAAGATAAAATAAACCATATTTAATACCAGAATATTCGGTTTGATAACCTGCTACTAATTCTTCTTCTGCTTCTGGTAAATCAAAGGGTAATCTTTCACATTTCTGCCAAAGAAGAAATTAGAAAAACTAGAAAACCTATAGGCTGACGCCAAAGATTCCATCCAAAAAACCATATTTGGACTGTGCTTCAACTATATCAACTGTACTTGAACTATTAGATAATCATAGTCGATGATAACATCACAGTTCCCACCGCTATTCCAAAAACCGTACATGAAACCTTAGCTTCATACGGCTCCTCTATGATCAGAAAAAAGGAAAGGATTGTTTCGTTTCGGTATCATCCTCTGGGCATAGATAGAATTAGATAAGATAAAATTGATTGGAAAGCCCAAAATTAGACCAAAGCAATTACGTCTGCTAGAATAACAAAAAGCGCTTCCGAATTGATCTCATCCTTTATATAATATAATTTTGCTTTTGTTCAGTAATAACTTAATATTGGAATAAATCACTCGTTATAACAATTAATAAATGGAAAGAATTTGGCATTAGTTCATGAGGAATTCTGTATGAATAGGGATAAAGGAAGGAAAGAATAAATAAGATCCTTTTTTGTATTGTATTCCATATCTTTTGTCCTACTCTTCTTTCCCCGGGAGGGGTATACTTAAAAAAAGAATAAAGGGTTAATTCGTTCTTGATAGCCATTTCCTTAACAAGTGAATGGGAACATACTCTAGACCGGAATCTGAAGAAAGTACTGCTTGATCATTTCCACCAATTTCAAGTCCTTATTATGATTCCTTTTATGAGGAAAAATGTCTAATGATTTAGATTCTCTCATTACTAATCCTGTATGTACTTTAGTGTTCCTAATCCCTCACTAACTTTTGATGGATTGCCTTATGGTTATAAGTTTAAATTATAGTAATAACTCAAAATATTCTAGTAATGGAATTCCATATCGCGAATCCTTTATTCTTGCCCGCTTCAAGATATGATGACTAATCAAACAATCTCAACCTTGGGGTAAAGAGTTTACACTGCTTATGTTTACTTGAACTTTTTTCTTGTACGTAGGAAATGAGATTTTTTACTTTTACTACAAATTAATAAGCTGTTTTGTTTCACTCATATAGCTATCGAGTTTAACTTACCAAACGCGAATACAGAATAAGCAAAGGAAGATAAGCATTCAATGTATTTTAGAGGAAAAAGATCCTATTTTAACGAATCACACGTAGAGATATTGCTAGTACACAAAAGTTAATGGTATTTCATAACTAATAGATTGAGCAGCCGCTCGTAGACCGCCTGAAAAAGAATATTTATTATTTGAGCTATATCCTGCCATGAGAAGACCAATAGGAGCAATACTTGAAATCGCAATCCATAAAAAAACACCAATACTAAGATCAGCTAAAACAAAACGATATCCTAAAGGGATAACTAAAAAACTTAATAAAATGGATATGACTGCTATAGAGGGACCAATGCTAAATAAAGGAATATCTCCTCGGGATGGGAGGATATCCTCTTTTAAAAGTAGTTTAGTTCCATCTGCTATAGCTTGAAGCAGTCCCAGGGGGCCAGCATATTCAGGACCAATACGTTGTTGTATCGATGCGGATATTTCTCTTTCTAACCACACAATTACGAGTACTTCTATTGTGATTCCCAGTAGGAGGGCAAAAATGGGTAGAATCCATATAAGTCCGTAGATTTCTTTAAATAATTCCGATTTCGAAAAAAGAATTGATAGTTTCTACCTCTAGCCTATCTATTATCATTTCAACGATCAACTTCCCCCATAATGATATCTATACTACCTAATATTGTCATGATATCAGCCAATTTCATTTTTTTAACTAGCTGAGGAAGAATTTGCAAATTAATAAAACCCGGTGGACGAATTTCCATCTCCAGGGGAAAAGACTATCATCTCCTACCAGATAAATTCCTAATTCGCCTTTTGGAGCTTCTACTCTTACATAAAGCTCTTGCTTTGATAATTCAAAATTGGGCGAAGGTTTTTTACCAAGAAATCGATATTCAAAATCATTCCATTCGGATTCTTTGCTTTCTTAAAGCGTCGGGCTTCTAAATTCTCATAAGGTCCTCCAGGAATTTTCTCTACAGCCTGTTGAATAATTTTTATGGATTCCCTCATTTCACCGACTCGTACTAAATAGCGAGCTAACGAATCTCCTTCTTTTTTGCCATTGGACTTTCCAATCGAATTGATTGTAAGACTCATAAGGATCAATTTTACGAAGATTCCCATTGTATTCCAGAAGCTCGTAACATTGGTCCCGATAAGCCCCAATTTATAGCTTCTTCTCCGCTAATAAAACGACTCCTTCAACTCGTTCTAAAAAAATGGGATTCTGTGTAATAAGTTCTTGATATTCAACAACTCCTTGTAAAAAATAATCACAGAAATCTAAACATTTATCCATCCATCCATAAGGGAGATCGGCAGCGACTCCTCCGATGCGAAAGTAATTATGCATCATTCGCATACCTGTAGCAGCTTCAAATAGATCATATATCAATTCTCTCTCTCTAAAAATGTAGAAAAAGGGAGTCTGTGCCCCGAGATCCGCCATAAAAGGTCCAAGCCATAACAAATGAGAAGCTATACGGCTCAATTCTAACATAATTACTCTAATATAGCTGGCTCTTTTGGGTATTTGAATATTCTCTAAGAATTCTGGTGCATTTACCGTTATTGCTTCTGTAAACATAGTAGCTAAATAATCCCATCGTGTTACATAAGGCAAGTATTGTATAATACTTCTGTTTTCCGTGATTTTTTCCATTCCTCTGTGTAAATACCCTAATATGGGTTCGCAATCAATAACATCTTCACCATCGAGAGTAACAATCAGTCGAAGAACACCATGCATTGATGGGTGTTGAGGGCCCATATTGCCTATCATGAGATCTTTTCTTTTAAGCGATAGACTCATATCCTTGTTCTTATTCTTTATTCCATGAAAATGGATTATTCCATGAATTCCTCAAACGAGGCTCATCAAATGCAAAATCTAAGACTACTATAAGACTACTAATAAAATAAGAAAAAATGAGAACGATTAATTACTTCTCCCGAATATCCAACTGACTTATTAATTTCTTATAACGTACTCTATTTTTCTTTGCCAAATAAGCCAGCAAACGTTGACGTTTTCCCAAAAGTCTTCGTAGACCTCTTTCCGATGAAAAATCTTTTTTGTGTAATTCTAAATGTGAAGCAAGTCTCCGTATCTTATTGGTGAAACTGAATACTTGAAATTCAACAGAACCCCTGTTTTCTTGTTTTTCTTCTTTAACCATAAATCAACAAATTTTTCTACCTCCTTTCTTTTTCATGTATTTTTCTGATCAGGAAAAATAAAAAATTTATGTCAGTTATTTTTAAGTTATTCTAATCTCGTACACACAAAAATTTGCAATTATTCATCTACTGCTGGAATCTGGAATTTGGATTTATTTTATCGATGCAAATTGGATTTGGATAGAAGGGTACATTCTTTTATTTTAGATAGAAGAAACATTTCTTCTATCTAAAATAAAAGAATTTTGCTGATTTATTTATTGCTATATCAATTTATAGAATTGATATACCATTTAATTGATATCATTTAGCAAAATGAAACACAGCATATGCATCCATCTTTGGGCTCGAGAATTTCACGGGATAGAGATATAGTATAAGAAATAGGCTATTAAGTAACTCTAAATGAATTGTGGATACATCTGTATCCTTAACATACTGAAACGACTGCCATTATTCGTATCAAACCAATAGCGATTCATAAAAGCTAAATCTTGTAATCAATGGTGGGCCAATAATGAATTTTTTTGCATATGTATTAAGACGCTTGGTCTGATTTCGAAATTGTCCAGAGTTTTTTATGTTGTTTTCATTGCAAAATGATGGATCTCCTTCCGTAACTTTCCAATTACGAGTACGAGAATTGAAAGACATGAAAATTCTCAATTCTCTACGGCGTCTAGGAGATGGATCGAATATTTTCAGGAACAAGAAAATCAGAAGAATCTTTTTTCTCTATTCACTACCATTCCGCGTCTTCGACTTCTATTAGTTTCTTTTCTTCTTTAATGCAATAGCTATAGTTTGATATAGAATCCATTTCTCAAAGTAATGGAAACCATTCTCTTATAGGAAATGGTTCGAAAATCGCTATTCCACCTTTTAGGTTTAGGTATCGTGAAAAGTGATACCTGTGAAGATCGTGCATTTCAGTCACATTCAGATCCGTTTTTTCGAGTCCATGATATAACCAAATTGGCTGGATCTTCCACCCGTTTAGCTAAGAAAGAATAGATGCAGAGGTGGATAATAGATCGATATGAAGATCATGAGCTGCCCCATAATGAAACCGCCAGTAGTCGCGAATATCTCCTTCTTCCCTAACCCAAGATTGGAGAAAGAAGATCTAAGAGGGACCTATGGAGAATGTGGTCAGAATCCATAATAGAGTCCGACCACAACGACCGAATTAATTATCCTCATCGAGAAACTTAGACTACTTTAGACTACTTAAGTAGAAAAGATTTGAAAATCATGGCATGGGTCTCCTTTTTTCTTTCTTTAGAGTTTTCTATATGCACAATTTCTCGATGTTTCGATGAGAATTTCTTGACTTTCCATATATAGAAAGAGATAGACTATAAATGACATCTCTTATGTCAATAAGACCAAAGGAATGGATATTAAATGATAGGAAGTGCTAAGAAGTGAAATAGAATGAAATAGAGCCACTTTGGGCTTCCCTATGAAATGAGGCATGGAACGGAGCCACTACGAAGAAATTCTGGGAGTTACGAAAGAAGCTTCGGACTCATATTGTTCACGGGTTGAGAGCGGGAGTTGAACTCTAGGAGGTCGAATCTCCCCTTGTTCCTCAGTAGCTCAGTGGTAGAGCGGTCGGCTGTTAACTGACTGGTCGTAGGTTCGAATCCTACTTGGGGAGATTTGATTCATTCTTTAATGTAAGAATAAAGAATTGAATTAAAAGGCTTGCTTTGACCCTTAGGAGTAGGTAACCCGTTCGCTATCCTTGTTTCTATTGCATTCTGTCTCATCGTATCACATTCTGTTCTACGATTCCACTTCGACAAAAGGAAAGAGCATACCCAAGTTCAATAGCTTTACGTCCGCTATTCCGATCATGATTTTCCTACCCTCAGGGAGAAAGTAAAGGTCCTTCCCCCTTTGGAAGGCTGTGGGCGAGGAGGGATTCGAACCCCCGACACCGTGGTTCGTAGCCACGTGCTCTAATCCTCTGAGCTACAGGCCCACCCCGTCTCCACTGGATCTCTTCCCGGGGATACCCCCCAAAAGGAACCTTCTCCTCCTCAGCCATTTCATTTCGGGTTAAGAAGATGGGAAAGCGCCTTTCTCTCTATAAGAACAGTGCGTTTTGAGGTGTGAAGTGGGAGAGAGGGGATGATTGAGGTTTTGAATAAGACGACCTTTGCGTTTTGGATTTGGATCTTTTTCGTATTTCAAATAGTGAAAAAGTCAAATAAGAGGTGTTAAGCTTTTTTATCATTCTGGCATCGAGCTATTTTGCCGCAGGACCTCCCCTACAGTATCGTCACCGCAGTAGATGTTTAACCACCAAATTCGGGATGGATTGGTGTGGTTCCTCTACGCCTAGGACACCAGAATATCGAACCATGAACGAGAAAAGGCATGAGAGAAATATTGGCTAGTAATTGTGAAGTCCCAATTCTTAACTGGAAGGGACACCAAAGGACTCTGCCCTCCCTCTCTATTTATCCAAGAGATGGAAGGGCAGAGCTTTTTTTTGGTTTTTTCATCTTTTCTTTTCATCAAAGAGTTGAACAATGAAGATAGATGGCAAGTGCCTGATCGATTTGATCAGGTCGTGTAGGAACAAGGTTCAAATCGTTCGTTCGTTAGGATGCCTCAGCTGCATACATCACTGCACTTCCACTTGACACCTATTTAAACGGCTCGTCTCGCCGCTACCTTATCCTATTTCCATACTTCTGTCGCTCCATCCCCGTATGGGTGGAGAACCCGTCGTTGTCTCGGCTGTGCTACCGGAGGCTCTAGGGAAGTCGGAGGAGAGAGCACTCATCTTGGGGTGGGCTTACTACTTATATGCTTTCAGCAGTTATCCTCTCCACACTTGGCTAGGCGCGCATAGATCCCCTTCTCCACTGCGTTGTCCGGTGGTTCACCGAACAGCTACTATGCGTTTTCTGGTGTGCATCGGACAGACACTGTAGACTGTCTGGTGTGCCCATAACCAGTTTTTTTAAAAAATTCTTCCTCGCCCGAGCAGCGCCTAGGCTCTTCTTTTCAACCCGCGGCCCTTTGTCTGTCTGTGCTCTCTGGTGCCTGGCGATCTCCCCTTCCACTGCCTCGCCACCGACGAGCTCCAGCTGCTCCAGTGAAGTCCTTCTACTCCTGCTCGGCCTCCTCATCTCCCATCTGGTGAGCTCTCCTACTGCTTTTCCCCCTCTCTGTTTCTCTGTGTAGTGAGCTCAACCTCCCACCTCTTGTGCACAAATTCAATTCCTGTACAATCTGTGAATCCAAGTACATCTATGTGTGCCTGTGTGTTTCTTGCATCCTCTGTAGGTGTCCATCTTTTTTTGGAGGATTTAAACCCCAAATAGTCATTTCACTCAAACCCAAACCCTCGCACGTCGCATGTTCGGTGAAATGCCCAAACCACTCAAATTTGCTCAAATCAACCCAGATTTTTCCAGCACCTTCATGACACCTAAAGTAACATATTTGTCAAATTTCACGCCAATCTGATATCCCAGACACCGTTTTACCACAGATTCCCATTTGTAGCTATTGACTCTGAGCCGAGTGCCACAACTTCACTTTCTTCACCAAACTTTAAACAAGCGCACACTTCACTCATATTCACTCATATATACTTACTCATGAAGTATCGGCTCAATTCCAAGTCATTTCATGCCCCATTTCGAATTTCAAACTTCCTATGCACAATTCTCGTTCAAACGTCATTCTCGCGTCGTTTGACCTCTGTTTCTCTAGATTACTCTTTTCTGTGTCATAACTCTCTGTGTATGTATTTATTCACATTTCATATACTTATGACTATGTGACTACTACGTGCTCACCTCTTCTGTCATTTCAGTGATCTCGCCTACCTGTGTGCCTGTCTCTTGTCCTGCCTGGATTCTCTCTTTCTCGTATGGTTTCCGGTAGCCATTCTTTCATTACTAATCTTATCAGCTGCTATCTACTTGTGCTTAGCTTTTCACTCTCCTATGCAGCACTCAGGTCAGGATGGTGCAGACGAAAGAATGTCTCAGCGCTAGGGGGAGGAGACGACGAGGACCCTCCTCGCCCCTTCAGGCAGGTCAAGGGCAAGACAGTGTACCTAGAGCAGCAGGAAGGCCAAAAGAAGTAGCGGTGGCCAGTTGCAGATTTCCTCAGACCAGATTGCCTATAGAGTTTCGTCGCCTCGCATCTCGGCCTCGCTCTTCTGCTCCCTCCACCCCTCTGCCACAGCTTCTACTCCACCTCCCATCGCTCCAGAGTCATCCACCACTTCCGCCATACCCACAACCTCCACCACTCCACAGCTTCCACTGTTCCACCTCTCGCTCCCATTTCCCGCTCCGCCCATTCCACCGCCTCGCTTCAGGGAGCGAGACGAGACTAAGGTGTGACCCCTTGCTGCTGATCCTCGACTGCTTACCTTTCACGTGCCATTGCAGCCTGGGTACGTCAGTTCAGACACGTACCCATGGAGTCCTGGTTGCCGGCTCAGAGGCACCCCGCAGCGGCAGCTCTATTCAGTACCAGGACTCAGGAGTCCTTCTTACGGGCACAGTTGTTAGCACATATCACCCTGCGAGCGCATCGACTATTGATCTACCTGCTTTTCTACTCGCAACCGGTGCCAATTCAGAGGTGCATCTCTCTTATCTGCCAGGACTTCTTTCACTTCTGACAGGAGTGGCAGATACATTGAGGAGTGGGTCAGAGTATTTTATGCTATAGTATGGATGACTCAGATCATCAGTGGATGAGTTCCGCTTCGAAGAGAGGATGTCACCCTACATGCCATCCAGATATGCCAGCTCTTTGGATTTCCAGAGTCGTCGACTCGGCTCCACAGTCTGTGCTATGATACTCAGATCCTCCTTGTCGCCCTCATGGTGAGTTGCTCGGCCATAGCTCACCGTCGTGGCCCTATTCAGACCTCCTTTCATAGAAGGTTGCGACGCTCTCTAGCTGACTTCACCCCTGCAAGCGAAGTACTTGTATGAGCTGATGAGACGGACACTGCTTCCCAGGATGGGATACAGAAAGGCCACCACACATATTCGGTTATGGCTACTTGGTGCCTTGATCTCACATTCTGAGTTGATGTTGTTGACTTTCTATCTGTGAGATCGAGAACACAGTTTGGATGGTCTTCGTGCTCGCCGTCAGCTGCCGTATGCGCATTACCTCTGTCACATCTTCGCGTAGCTGATCAGGCCGCCTCAGTTCTAGGCACCCTCGAGGCTTCTCGCCTCCAGTTTGGTTCATATCGTCCAGCCCCTGAGGACCCAGTCCAGTACCAGATCTTGTATCAGATATTCAGGCTAATGGATGAGGCTTCCGATAGTTTCGCGAGACCTAGGGTACAACTGTTGATGATGATGATGATGACTTTGGGATCCCGCCACCGCCTCCTGTGCCTCCTCGCTCACATGACAATAGGCAGGGAGTTCCGGTGCTGCACCTACTGCCCCTCTTGCTATTGATCCTGCTCTAGCTGTGATGCTCAGTCTCTTACACACAACATGCCTCATTGGCAGCCGAGTAGACTCGACAGGCAGCTATCCAGCACAAATGTCCGAACGGATGCTATCTATGTTTCAGACCATTTAGGATCATCAGGACACTCTACAGCAGCAGCTCTTAGCAGACAGGGTGAGCACTGGGCTTTCATGACTCATATCCTTCAGCATATCGGTGTTCAGGTCCCACCAGTTCTGTCTGCCCCTCCTCCAGCTCTTCAGGCAGCCATTGTGCCAGTGATTCAGTAGGACCCCCACTTCCTCTTTTGGTCTTTCTCCCTCTCTGCTTCGGTCGGTCCACTGGACTTCTCATCGCCGGTCATCGCAATTCTATCTTGCTCAGCCAGGGCCACCACGCCTGCAATTACACTGCTACTATGGCGGTGTCCGTGACTGCCTCTGCTCCGGTGGCTCCTGCATCGCAGCCTCTTCAAGAGTTAATACTAGCTCCAGCTTCTACTGCAGATCCTGGATCCGAGACTGCTCCGACCCCTAGCTTGTGTTGCGCTTCTGCCTCGGCCCGCGACCGGATGCTCCCCCGCCTCCTCCTTCCTCCTCTGGTCTATGGTTCGGGTAACCTTTTGGTGTTTGACGCCAAAGGGGGAGATATGAGAGTTGTGAGAGCTAGGGGGAGTTAGGAGTTAGTTGAGAGTACCTTTTGTATTTGATGTAATATATTTGCTTGATACTCTTTGTACTAGCTCCACTTTGTATAACGCTTAACTCACAAAGCTATGATATGCTCTCGATGTTTATTATTGATTATGTGTGTATTGGTGTTTTCACTAAGATGTTATCACCAGTCTTTGAGTTTCTTGTCTCATTTCATTTCATTTCTTATATGAACAAGAAACTTACGTCATGTATGCGCCTATACTTATTATTATTTTACATGCTCTTTATGTCAAAAATTATTGAGTATAACTACCATCTTCTCTATTGATAGAAATTTCAAACAAACTACTCTCACCCTCTTGTAGGATTGTCATCAATCACCAAAAAGGGGGAGATTGAAGCATCTGGGCCCCTGGTTGGTTTTAGTGATTAATGACAACATAATATTTATTGGACTAACGTGTGTTTTTGCAGAGACAATGGTAAGTTAGGTTGCATTAAAGGAATTTGTACTACAACGGTGAAAAAATCCCCGAGATGAGAACTTGAAGCGACGACTGAAACGACGAATCAAAGATGAAGGTCTTTGTATTCCGAGTGTCGAAGGAGTTATGGAACTCGTATATATTAGGTCTTCTATTTATTTTAATCGTACTATAAAGAGGGGTTATCGATGAGTAGTTTGATCAAGAGAGTTCTAGTGTAGTGTTGGTGCATATTCACACTCACATCTAGTGCTAGGTTGTCACTCTATAACACACTCACGAGTTAGAACAAAAACGGATTTGAAAATCAGGAGGAAATAAGATTTGGGTTTCTGTCTTAGGTGCACCCAGACTGTCCGTGCGCCCTCTGACAGTGGGGCCAGTCTAGCCAGGGGAAGAGCCTCTCTCTCGCAGAAACCCGAGAGCAACGAGTTGCAAAAATGAATTTTATCCGGCACCACCGGCTGTCCGGTGTGCAATGGACGTTCACTGTTCACTGTCCGTGTGCCATCTGCCCAACGGCTAGCTATCAGAACTAGTCGTTGGAAGTCTGTTGGCACACCGGTGGCGCATCGGACTGTCCCGATGCGCCCATGCACAGCAACCCTGGTAACAACTAGTTGGTGGGTGGGGCTTATTTATACCCCCTCCACCCACCATATTTCAATGTCTTCTGCCACATTGATAGCTGAAATGGGAATTAGGCTTACACCTATTTCCTAAATGATTTTGGTGGTTGAATTGCCAACACAGTAATTGTCTAACTATTTGCTCTAGTCTATAAGTTATACAGGTGCCAAAGGTTCACAAATGGCCAATAAAAAGACCAAGAAAAGGGTTCCAAAAAGAGCAAGGGATAACCAAATGTGCCCTGGTCTAGCGCACCGGACTGTCCGGTGTGCCACCGGACAGTGTTCGGTGCACCACCGGACTATGTACGGTGCACCAGGGGACTTCAAGCTGAACTCACACTCAACCCTCGGGAATTCTCAGAGGCGCTTCGCTATAATTCACGCGACTGTCCGGTGTACCACCGGACAGTGTCCGGTGCCCCAGGGGAGAGCGACCTAAACTCGCCAGCTTCGGGAATCCGCTCCGCTAAAATTCACCGGACAGTTTCCTGGTGCACACCGGACTGTCCGTGTGACAGCGGAGCACGACTACTTCGCGCGCAACGGTCTGCTACAACGCATTAAATGCGCGCCTACGACCGCAGAGGAGCAGTGCACCGCGTGTGGCACTCGGGACAGTTCTACAGCTTGTCCGGTGCGCCACCAGACAGCCAGGCGGTCCCACAAACAGAGCTCCAACGATCGAACCCTAACTAGGCCGGGTGACGTGGCTGGCGCACCGGACAGACTGTCCGGTTGGCGCACCGTACTGTCCGGTGCGCCCGTCGACAGCAGCCTTCACCAAACGACTAGTTTGGTGTTGGGGTTTATAAATACCCCAACCACCCCACATTCAAGTCATCCAAGTTTCCACCCTTCAAACTACTTACAAGAGCTCTAGCATTCAATACAAGACACACCAAAGAGATCAAATCCTCTCCAACTTCACACAAAGCATTAGTGATTAAGAGAGTGATTTGTCGTGTTCATTTGAGCTCTTGCGCTTGGATCACTTCTTTTCTTTCTCATTCTTTCTTGAGATCAAACTCACTTGTAATTGGGCAAGAGACACCAATTGTGTGGTTGGTCCTTGTGGAACTTCGTGTTCCATTTGTTTGAGAAAGAAGAAGCTCACTCGGTCCGATGACGCGTTTGAGAGAGGAAAGGGTTGAAGAGACCCGGTATTTGTGACCACCTCAACGGGGAGTAGGTTTGCAAGAACCGAACCTCGGTAAAACAAATCCGTGTGTCACACTCTTTATTCGCTTGTGATTTGTTTTACGCCTCTCTCTCGGACTCATTATTTTCTAAACGCTACCCGACTTGTAGTTGTGATTAACTTTGTAAATTTTAGTTTCGCCCTATTCCCCCCCCCTCTAGGCGACTTTCAATTGGTATCAAAGCTTGGTGCTTCATTAGAGCCTAACCGCTCGAAGTGATGTCGGAAGATCACGCCAAAGGGAGATGGAGACCGACGACAAGCCCCCGCGACAACCCTACAAGCCAGGGAAGGCTTCATCGAGAGAGTCCTGCAACAAGGGAAGGATAAGAAATCCTCTTCCCACAAGTCGCATCGGAGTGGCGACAAGAAAAGAGATGAGGAAGGTGGTCTACTACGAGACCGATACTTCATCGCCTTCCCACATCCGGCTCCAACGCGTCGTCCGTTACTTCTAAGCGCCATGAGCGCAAGAAGTTTTTAGTAGACCCCCCTACGCTATCCTCGCATTCCTAAAACATACGCCTTTACTTTCCGTCCCATTAGGCAAACCACCAACGTTTGATGGTGAAGATTATGCTAGGTGGAGTGATTTGATGCGATTTCATCTAACCTCACTCCACAAAAGTATATGGGATGTTGTTGAGTTTGGTGTACAGGTAACCATCCGTAGGGGATGAAGCTATGATGAGGACGAAGTGGCCCAAATCCACACTTCACTCCCAAGCCTCAACTATACTTCTCGCCTCTCTAAGTCGAGAGGAGTATATAAAGGTGCAAGGGTTGAAAGGTGCCAAGGGATTTGGGACACGCTAAAGACCGTGCACGAAGGAGACGAGGTGACCAAAATCACCAAGCGGGAAACGATCGAGTGGGAGCTCGATCGCTTCCGACTTCGCCAAGG